>NW_024387300.1:799708-935444 GCF_900408965.1 Simochromis diagramma | reverse complement strand
ATAGCAGCACAAGTTAAATAGATAGCAATAAGGAGGCATTTGTAGTTGTGGACGGTAGTTGAGTTGTAGATGGTGGTAATGTAAGTTTGGGGGGGTGTGTTGTAGTTTTTTTGGCAGTGGTTGTAGTTATGTGTTGGGTGAGTGGTTTTGTAGTTGTACCTGGGGTGTGGGTTGTAGTTGTAGGGTGGTGGGTGAGTGGGCGTGTTGTAGTTGGTTGGGGGGATAGTTTGTAGTTGGGGGGCAAGGTCGTTTTAGTTTGGGTGCTTGCAGACAGAGGCAACACCTGATACTGTACCAACACGAAACCAATGAAAGGTATCAGAACCCAGGCTTGAAGCAGCTACACACCAGGTTGCAGAGGCGCAGCCGTAACCTGGAAACGTGCTGGTGCCGCTTTTGACTGCAGACCAAAAAGAAGAATTTCAGGATATGTTTTAAATTGGCTACTTTCCAGGAAGCTTAATATATTTCATGCAAAAAAACCAACTTAACAGCTTTTAAAAAAACTTTATGTGTTTGTCTGACTTCCAGGCTTGAAATTTAAAATCTTATCACAGTAACTTTCACACCCAAGGATAACATTTAGTATTAATTAGGGTAAAAGTTTCCGCTCTTTTATATGTCAGATGTATCACAAAAGAATTTGAAATCATCTTTGATCGAAAACCGATGACACAACTGATACAACATAAAGACTTACTGGTTGATTGGAAGCATTGGTTCTCCACTCCCTGACACTGTAATGTGGAGGAGCACTGACCAGTGGAAGGGTCACAAAACTTGCATACTCCGCCATTATTTGACTGAGAAGCAGGATCTGAAACAGAAAAGGAGGACATTTCATTTCAGAACAGAGACTCTTACAACATCAGATTATTGTTTTTATTTCTTTATATTATTCTTTTGTCATCAATGAGCAACGTAGTATTTAACTTACTTGGTAGAGTTGCTGAGTTGCAGTTATCTGTGTTGCAGCATTGAGCAGAAGCCAGAGCACTTTGAAAACCCAGGTCGACTGAAAATGTCTGAGAGGTTACGGCTGGACACAGGGAGGAAGATGCACATGCCTTGTAGATTTGTGTGACCGGAGTTCCAGATGAAGTAGCTACAAATTCAAAGTGCGGTTTGTCAATGTTGATGGAACACAAATAGCTTCACAGCAGTTGTAATTTGGTGAAAATATGAAATATGATATGAAGAAAACATTACCTAGAATGGTAGCTGTAACACACATTGGTTCCGATGAGGAGCATGTAAGTAGTGCTGTGCTTGAACATGCTGAATTTGTGCAGGTTTGGCACTGGAGGGCTCCAGCTGCAATCAGGAGAGAAACACAAAAATGATCATCACAATTTAAATATATAGCAAATATGACATTTGTAGTTGTGGCGGTAGTTGTAGTTGGGGTGGTGGTTGTAGTTGGGGTGGTGGTTGTAGTTGTGGCAGTGGTTGTAAGTGTAGTTGGGGTGGTGGTTGTAGTTGTAGCTGGGGTGGTGGTTGTAGTTGGGGTGGTGGTTGTAGTTGTGGCAGTGATTGTAGTTGTAGTTGGGGGGATGGTTGTAGTTGGTGCTGCAGAACAGGCAACACCTGATACTGTACCAACACTCTGCATGAAAGGTAGAGAACCCAGGCTTGAAGCAGCTGCACACAGGTTTGCAGATGCGCAGCCGTAACCTGGAAACGTGCTGGTGCCGCTTTTGACTGCAGACCAAAAAGAAGAATTTCAGGATATGTTTTAAATTGGCTACTTTCCAGGAAGCTTAATATATTTCATGCAAAAAAAACCAACTTAACAGCTTTTAAAAAACTTTATGTGTTTGTCTGACTTCCAGGCTTGAAATTTAAAATCTTATCACAGTAACTTTCACACCCAAGGATAACATTTAGTATTAATTAGGGTAAAAGTTTCCGCTCTTTTATATGTCAGATGTATCACAAAAGAATTTGAAATCATCTTTGATCGAAAACCGATGACACAACTGATACAACATAAAGACTTACTGGTTGATTGGAAGCATTGGTTCTCCACTCCCTGACACTGTAATGTGGAGGAGCACTGACCAGTGGAAGGGTCACAAAACTTGCATACTCCGCCATTATTTGACTGAGAAGCAGGATCTGAAACAGAAAAGGAGGACATTTCATTTCAGAACAGAGACTCTTACAACATCAGATTATTGTTTTTATTTCTTTATATTATTCTTTTGTCATCAATGAGCAACGTAGTATTTAACTTACTTGGTAGAGTTGCTGAGTTGCAGTTATCTGTGTTGCAGCATTGAGCAGAAGCCAGAGCACTTTGAAAACCCAGGTCGACTGAAAATGTCTGAGAGGTTACGGCTGGACACAGGGAGGAAGTTGCACATGCCTTGTAGATTTGTGTGACCGGAGTTCCAGATGAAGTAGCTACAAATTCAAAGTGCGGTTTGTCAATGTTGATGGAACACAAATAGCTTCACAGCAGTTGTATTTGGTGAAAATATGAAATATGATATGAAGGAAAAACATTACCTAGAATGGGCTGTAACACACCTTGGTTCCGATGAGGAGCATGTAAGTAGTGCTGTGCTTGAACATGCTGAATTTGTGGCAGGTTGGCAACTGGGAGGGCCTCCAGCTGCAATCAGGAGAGAACTACAAAAATGATCATCACAATTTAAATATATTAGCAAATAATGACATTTGGGGTATTGTGGCGGTAGTTGTAGTTTGGGGTGGTGGTTGTGGTTGGGGTGGTGGTTGTAGTTTTTTGGCAGTGGTTGTAAGTGTAGTTTGGGGGGGTTTGGTGGTAGTTGGTACCTTGGTGGTGGTTGTAGCTTGGGGTGAGTGTTGATATGTTGTGGCAGATGATTGTAGTTGTAGTTTTTGGGGGGATGGTTGTTGTGGTGCTGCAGAACAGGCAACACCTATATACTGTACCCAACGCGCTGCAGGAAAGGTAGAGAATCCCAGGGCTTGAAGCAGCTGGCACACAGGTTGGCAGATGCGCAGACGTACCCTGGAAACAGTGCTGGTGGCCAGATTTTGCCGGCAGGACCAAAAAAGACGCATTCGATTGGCGTAACCGGGTGTCATTACTGCCGACGTGAATTATGATTTTACTGAATTTACGTTTACCCTTAGCCAGCAGTTTTAAATTTCCTTTAATGTCGCCTGCTCTGGCCCCTGGAAGACAATTGACTATGGTTGCCGGTGTCTCTAGCTTCACATGTCTGAGAACAGAATCACCAATTACCAGAGTTTGACCCCCGGCGGGTGTGTCGCCGAGTGGGGAAAAACGGTTAGATACATGAACGGGTTGGTGGTGTACCTGGGGCTTCTGTTTAGGACTATGCTTCCTCCTCACCGTCACCCAGCCGCCCTCTTTCCCCAGCTGCTTGGGGTCTGCCGGGGAACAGCTAGCGTGGCCTACGCTATCTTCGGCTGCACCAGCTACAGGGGCCTGGCTAGCTATGGGTGAATGAAGGGTGCGAAGCCGAGTCTCCAATTCAGTAATCCTGGCCTCCAGAGCTGCAAATATGCTACATTTGTTACAGATATCATTATTGCTAAAGGAGGCCGAGGAGTAACTAAACATCTGACACAATGAGCAAGAAAGTGCAGGAGGGACAGGTGAAGTAGCCATGGTGCTAACGAGTCGGCTACGAGCTAGGCTAAGCTAGCGAAAGAGTACAGAGAAAGTGAGTGAATACTTTGGCTATAAATTAGGTAGTGAGTACACAGAAAGTGTGCTTCAGATGAAGCACGTGAAGATTATACTATGAAAAAGAATGTATTTAAAAGTTGTTAATTAAATTGCTAAGCAAATAAGCTACTCAGAAGCACCACTGTGTTTGAGCAGGAACAGGAAGTGATACTCTACCACAGAGCGGTATCTCCTCCTTTGGCCAGCTGATAATTCCAGCAAGGTATATGATCACCAGCAGGGCGTAGGTATTGATTGCCCACTTGTTGTTCTTCCCATTCAGCTGACTCCTCAGGCTTTGCCTTACTTTCTGCAGATATTTGGCTGTTGCAGCTTTCCAAGGGGCCTCCTGGGGTGGATGCTAGGCCCTGTGATGGCTGTAGCTTAAGAGGTAAAAAGTGACTCCCAAGCTAGGCGAGTGGCTCTAGCAGATCCCAGGAACAACATCCGAGATCACTGTCAGGACTCTCAAGCTTCCAGGCCTCTGGTAGTGGACCCAAGCTTGAATGACCGACTACCCACAGGGGTCAGAGGGGATTTTATTTTTTTGAGATTCTAATTAATTTCACACCAGAAAATTAATTAATTAATTAATTAATTAATTAAACAAATAATTAATTATAATTAATTCATTAATTATTTAGATCAATTAGTATCATTAAATGATTCTAAATATCCACGTGTCCAAATATATTTTAAAATATACAAAGCTTTCATAGTGTGTCCTAATTTTCTCACATGACTAGATAGATAGATAGATAGATAGATAGAATAGATAGATAGATAGATAGATAGAATTTCTATCCTAGTAGTGTAGATCAGTGAATCGATGTCTCGTCTCAGTCACTCTCGGCATACAGCTTCCAATACTGGAATTTTAGGAATAATCGGACTGTTCAACCGTATGCATGGTTGTTCGGGTTTTTTTTAATTGTACTGTAATTAACTTTTACATTTACGATATCAGTGTGTGATGGATGGGGCGGAATGAATGAATCTGAATACAGGCAGGAGGTAAAAAGGCTGAAAAGATGGTGCAGGGATACCAGTCTCAGCGTTTCATGCAGGCAGAAAACTACCTTTCCACCCCTACACATTGAGGAGCAGCTGAAAAGGGTGTTCAGTTTTAATTATCTTGTTTGAACATCCCTCTGAGGACCTGATCTGGAACAACAACAACCTTTTCTTTGTGGTTAACAAGGTGCACAGGCACACTCTACTTTCTTCAGGAAGTGAAGGAACACTGGACTTGGAAACTCAGTCCTAAAATTATTCTACAGATGTGTGGTAGAGAGTTCCCTGTGCTTGCTTCATCACTGTGTGGCATGGAATCGCTCTATGGCAAAGAAGAAGGACTCTGCCAGCGGTTGTGAAAACTACACAAAGGATTGTAAGCAGCAGCCTCAACACCACCAAATTAATCTATACCAGCATATGTCAGAAATGTTCCCAGTTTAACACTGAAACAACAGAAGGATATAGGACAAGGGCTTTATTTTATCTTTATCATCAGCAGGGGCAGATCTACAGAAATTTCCTAAATTCTAAAGACCTACACCCAAATTTTGTAAACAATAAAGTTCTATACAACTATTTACTGAAAAATGCAGGCAATGCATCTGGAGTTTTTTTCAATACTAAAAATTAGACAACAATCAGGTGTCACAGTAAATGCCACCACAAATTATTTGTGCCCGTGCAAAAAAAATAGTTTGTCTGCCATAAGACAGAGGAGAAACACCACAAGCTTAAACCCTGCAGGTCTGACAAGAGGAGGTGCAAACTTACTGTATTGCTCACTCTGTCAATGTTAACTGTTAGCTAGGCTCAAAGGTTAATGCTAGTTTATTTTAATAAACAACCATTGTCATATGAAAACGTGGGTTTCCACTAAAAGATGGCAAGAGATTATTTTTAGGTGGGCAATGCCACCCTTGCGATTCACCATTGATCATAGTAATATACATCAGATAGAGAGAGAGAAATGCAGAAAAATAAAAAGCACAAAGAAAATAAATAAATAAATAAGAAATAGAAATTCTCTTCTTTCTTCTATTTCCAAAGCATGCTTTGTTATTGCTAAAAGGATTCAGTATTATCACACATTTAGCATTATTATTATATTATTATATTATTTTGGACATAATGGACATAATTGTCCATCATGACAACATACTTATTCCAAGTTTTCTTCAACAAGACTCTATCACCTCTTTTCATTTGACTTTACTTTAACAGTGGTTTGTAAACACAAGGTCAATATCCAAAAGGTTTTTGAGTCTTGTTAAAGCATCATATGTTTCTTTGTTTGTTTTTTGTGTTATTCGGGACTTTAATGAAAGGTAAAGAGAAGGAGTCCAAGCAGCAGATGGATCATTCCCAGTCTGATAGAACAAGCGTCACTTTTGGGTTGTAGAGGCAGTTGTTGCAGTTGATTGTAGCAGTTGTAGCTGCAGAGGTTGTAGTTGTGGCGGTGGTTGTAGTTGTAGTTGGGGTAGTGGTTGTAGTTGTAGTTGGGGTGGTGGTTGTAGTTGTGGCGGTGGTTGTAGTTGTAGTTGGGGTGGTGGTTGTGGTTGTGGTTGTGGCAGTGGTTGTAGTTGTAGTTGGGGTTGTGGTTTTGTAGTTGTGGCAGTGGTTGTAGTTGGGGTGGTGGTTGTAGTTGTAGTGGGGGTGGTGGTTGTAGTTGTAGTTGGGGTGGTGGTTGTAGTTGGTGGCGGTGGTTGTAGTTGTAGTTGGGGTGGTGGTTGTAGTTGTAGATTGGGGTGGTGATTGTAGTTGTGGCAGTGGTTGTAGTGGGGTGGTGGTTGTCGTTGTAGTTGGGGTGGTGGTTGTAGTTGTAGCTGGGGTGGTGGTTGTAGTTGTAGTTGGGGTGGTGGTTGTAGTTGTAGTTGGGGTAGTGGTTGTCGTTGTAACTGGGGTGGTGGTTGTAGTTGTAGTTGGGGTGGTGGTTGTAGTTGTGCCAGTGGTTGTAGTTGTAGTTGTGGCGGTGGTTGTAGTTGTAGTTGGGGGTAGTGGTTGTAGTTGTAGTTGGGATGGTGGTTGTAGTTGGGGTAGTTGTTGTAGTTGTGGCAGTGGTTGTAGTTGTAGTTGGGGGTGGTTGTAGTTGTAGCGGTGGGTTGTAGTTGTAGTTGGGGTGGTGGTTGTAGTTGTAGATGGGGTGGTGGTTGTAGTTGTGGCAGTAGTTGTGGTTGTAGTTGGGGTAGTGGTTGTAGTTGTAGCTGGGGTGGTGGTTGTAGTTGGAGTTGGGGTGGTGGTTGTAGTTGTGGCAGTGTGTAGTTGTAGTTGGGGTGGTGGTTGTAGTTGTAGTTGGGGTGGTGGTTGTAGTTGTGGCAGTAGTTGTGGTTGTAGTTGGGGCAGTGGTTGTAGTTGTGGCAGTGGTTGTAGTTGTAGTTGGGGTAGTGGTTGTAGTTGTAGCTGGGGTGGTGGTTGTAGTTGTAGTTGGGGTGGTGGTTGTAGTTGTAGTTGGGGTGGTGGTTGTAGTATTTGTTGGGGGGTGGTGGTTGTATTGTAGAGGGGTGTGGTGGTTGTAGTTGTGGCAGTAGTTGTGGTTGTTTGGGGTGGTGGTTGTAGTTGTAGCTGGGGTCGTGGTTGTAGTTGTAGTTGGGGTGGTGGTTGTAGTTGTGGCAGTGGTTGTAGTTGTAGTTTGGGTGGTGGTTGTAGTTGTAGTTGGGGTGGTGGTTGTAGTTTGTAGAGGGGTGGGGGTTGTTTGTAGTGTGGCCAGTCGTTGTTTTTGCTATTTGGGGTAGTGGTTGTAGTTGTAGCTGGCTGGTCGGTGGTTTTGTCGTTGTCGTTGGTTTGGTGGTGGTTGTAGTTGGGTCAGTGGTTGTAGTTGGGCCGGGTTGTAGTTGTAGGTTTGGGGGAAGGTTGAGTTGGGGCAGCAGTTGTATAGTGGGTGCTGCAGAACAGGCAACACCTTGATACTGTACCAACGCTCTGCCAGAAAGGTAGAGAACCCAGGCTTTGAAGCAGCTGCACACAGGTTTTGCAGCTGCCGCAGCCGTAACCTGGATACGTTGCTGGTTGCCCTTTTGACTGCAGAATGAAAAAGAAGAATTTCAGGATTTGTTTCAATTTGGTACTTTCCCCAGGAGCTTAATATATTTTCAGGCACCAAAACAACTTACCAGCTTTTAAAACGTGTATGTGTTTGTCTGACTTCCAGGCTTGAAATTTAAAATCTTATCACAGTAACTTTCACACCCAAGGATAACATTTAGTATAAATTAGGGTAAAAGTTTCAGCTCTTTTATATGTCAGATGTATCACAAAAAAATTTGAAATCATCTATGATTGAAAACTGATGACAAAACTGATACAACATAAAGACTTACTGGTTGATTGGAAGCATTGGTTCTCCACTCCCTGACACTGTAATATGGAGGAGCACTGACCAGTGGAAGGGTCACAAAAGTTGCATACTCCACCATTATTTGACTGAGAAGCAGGATCTGAAACAGAAAAGGAGGACATTTCATTTCAGAACAGAGACTCTTACAACATCAGATTATTGTTTTTATTTCTTTATATTATTCTTTTGTCTTCAATGAGCAACGTAGTATTTAACTTACTTGGTAGAGTTGCTGAGTTGCAGTCATCTGTGTTGCAGCATTGAGCAGAAGCCAGAGCACTTTGAAATCCCAGGTCGACTGAAAATGTCTGAGAAGTTACAGCTGGACACAGAGAGGAAGTTGCACATGCCTTGTAGATTTGTGTTGTCGGAGTTCCAGATGAAGTAGCTACAAATTCAAAGTGCAGTTTGTTAATGTTGATGGAACACAAATAGCTTCACAGGGGATGTAATTTGGTGAAAATATGAAATATGATATGAAGAAAACATTACCTAGAATGGTAGCTGTAACACACATTGGTTCCGATGAGGAGCATGTAAGTAGTGCTGTGTTTGAACATGCTGAATTTGTGCAGGTTTGGCACTGGAGGGCTCCAGCTGCAATCAGGAGAGAAACACAAAAATGATCAGCACAATTTAAATATATAGCAAATATGAGATGTTCTGAAAGTTCATATTGGGTTACAGCAGGTTACAGTTGAGTCAATTCTACTCACTAACTTTGGGGGAAAAAATTCCAATGTAAGATTTAAATAAAAGATTTAAAGCTTTAAATTTGACTCTCTTCTACCTGCAGGTGAAATGAGTGTAGTTACCTGTGGTGGAGAGTGCCCAGAGAAGAAACAGAGAAAACAGCAGCTTCATTGTGATGAACAGGTCAGTTCTGCAGATTAGTTTGCCTGGACTGTGATACTAAAGCTGAGGAGCAGCACTGCACTTTATATACTGAACAGGTGACCTCACAATTGCATGTGTTCACATTTTTACAGCATGATCATTCATACAATTAACTCTTCTTTCGTCAAATCACTATGTCAGAGCACCTTACCACACCTTTCCTCTTCAATTCAACAACAAGTATTCGTGCATCACAAAAAACACAGGAATTCTTTTTTACATTATTAAGTTTTTAATAAATGTGAATGACCTTGCGTCTTGTGTCATTAAGCCATCATCTTTAATTTTGACTTTGAAACCATAATTGACTTTTTGTTCAGACAATTCAATTTGTTTATAACAGTTGACACTTCCAAAAAAAATCGGGACCAAATGTTATGAAACAAACCTGGAATAACTTTTCTACAACTGATGAAGATCAAGCCTAAATGCTTTACATCAACTATTGTCCTCTACATATACTACTAATGATAAATGGTGTCTAAATAGATCAGGGGTTATCAACTACATTTGTCCAAGGACCAGAATTTCATCAGCACACACTGTGAGGACCAGATGCTCTCATAAAGTAACTAAAGTAGCATAAACATAACATAAACTAACTCACATTACCTGTAAGCCACTAGAGAGTGACTGCAGTATTTTAGGCTTCATATTTGTGAGGCTAATAATGCACGCAGTGCTTTAGTTTGTGGAGTTGGCCTGAATATATTACATGCATGAAAAAGTGTCATTTCTCAAGAGCCTTAAGTGTTGTGCAAACAAAATTCATCCTAATGTTTTTCAAACTTGAAGAATAATTGTGGTCTTTTGCTGCTGTTTGGTAAATTTTGCTTGGAGCCTGCAGAAACTTGCAGTTTTGGAATCTGTGCTTTCTGAGTGAACTCTGGCGATTCTGTGGAAACAGGCAGAAGTGTTTAACAGGTTAAGTAGAAAGTTAATGCAGAAAACCATAGCTTTAATGAAGAATGGACTGATACGTATGTACTCATAGTGCAAACTTTTAGAAATGCTGTACCTGGGTGCCTCATTTGCAAACAAAGAGTCGCGGTTGCTAAATAATAATGTAGTTTATAAAGATAGGCTAACAAGTCCTCTGAAGACAGAGAAATCATGGGACAAAAGAGGGACAAAACTCAGAGATCCTACAGAGGTCAAGATAAAACAAAAGAAAGAAGTCCAAAAAGAACTATTAATTTGCTAACAAATGTTGTGTTTTTAATCTCAAAATTAATATATCTGAAAAAAACAGTGATCATTGTAGATGTCTATTTAATCAGCTTATACTACATAACAGTTTTCATTCCTACTTGAATGCCAGTTGTTGACCATTTCAATATGAAAACTTGATTTCACTCACTAACACAGTATAAACAGTGTGGTGTGAAATCTGTTTGATTTTATGTGTAAGTTGAAAGAAAATCATCAGATGTTCCTTGATGCAAGAACTAACAGTCATGACTGGGAGGTAACTGTCTGCATAAAATATAAAACATGTTAATCACTCTTTATTTTCTTGCCCCACACCTGCTTCATTCTTTCCTGTAGATCTGGTTTGTTGAGAAACTGACGGCTTTGTGATCAATGGTGTAAAACCTGCTGCAGGTGTGGCAGCTGCCTTACCCAATCAAGATCAATACTTGAACCGTGGAGTAACTTTACTTTTACTCAGCTACTTTACTGAAATGTCTTTTAGCTCAAACATTGATTTTCTGGTTTATGCTTCTATGCTTTGTACATTTTGCTCTTACACGCTTCAAACAGCCAAGAAATCATCTAAACCTCATGATCTACCATCTCAAATGTTTTCAAAAACCATCATGAAGCACAACTGACGCTGTAACTCTGTCACAGTGTTGTGCTACTCTCTGAATTTACCACACCTGCTGTTGTTAAACGGATGTCTTGCCACGCTCTCTTTGTAACATAATAATAGCACGCCTATTCAAATCAAACATACAGCATGTTATTTATCAAGTATGATCATTTGTCACATACACCTTCTTTTGTTATCTATTATGGTCTAACACAGAAATAACGCAGGTTGTTTCTGAATCACTTAATTAAGGGTTTGGCCATTACATTAATTTTTCAGCTAATGCCCTGGTATGTCACCTCCACCACAGCCGAGTTATCTTTTAATATATGCTTCTCTTTACTATTTATTTACTCCTTTCTGTTTCCATGTCTTAGATGAAACATCTGAAACACTACTGTGTGACAAACATGAACTATAAAAGGAAGACTTTGACTGAAACTTCAGGGGAAAAAACACAATGTCCAGCTTGAAATGGATATTTTCAACGAATGCCTGTGCAACTGTCCAACTGTGCATGGAATAAAATAAAATATAAACAGGGGAGCAAGAATAAGTAACAGATAAGAGAAGTATATGCATCCTCACTTAGATCTTCCTGTTCTCCAGATGGCTCAGCATTCTGTGAAGGGTGATGATGATGGCATCCTCCGTGAACTGATTTGGTGTGTACACAAACTGATTGTGGTCGAGAGAGGAAGATAGGCAGCCTCTGATGTACTGAGAACTTTTCGCCTTCTAGTGGGTCCTGTGCTCTCCTCAGCACCATAGAGCCCTGTTGGCTAAACCAAACCAGTTCTTATGCCTTCAACTGACTGGTTTGCTAATTAGTCAGTGATAGTCTGTGGAGGCATATCCATGGAGGGACCTCTACAAGCTAGGCAACGGCAGCCTGACTGCTATTAGGTATGATCAAGAAATCCTTGGGCCCATTGTCAGACCCTGCTCTGTTGCTGTACATCCTGGCTCCTCCTGGTGCCCGTCAATGCCCAGCCTCAGCATTATTATTAGCCTCATGCAGCATCTCAGTGATGCCGTGGACCAAGCATGTCTTAACATTACAGGCATGCATACAAGCACATGGGGGTCGTACAAACTACTGATACTGATACTAATGCTGCATTGAAATTTCTGCAAAATGAACTAGCCTACAGCATCATTTTGTTCACTTTGATTTTAAATGTGTCTTTTATTTGAGAGATATACAGCAAAAAAAAAAAAAAATGGGGCATTTTCAAAATTGTTTCTTTAATGTTTTTGTGCAGTGCATATATACAAATACTAGTGTTATGTATAATGAATTTACAAAAATGTACATTTTTATTTTCTTTTTTTCTATTAAAATGTATTTAATATGAGTAATATAGCAACACTTCAATGGAAGCGCTTATATTTTGCAGAAACACTGGGGGTCAGTCTCTGGTACTTCCAGTTTGCAAGTCTGTTGAATGGCCTTTGTTTAAATGACATGCACTATTTGTATTCTTGTTTTAATCAGCTAGATTTGTAATGTATTATGTCTATTTATATAGGATATATTTATATAGGAAAGTGTACTGCTGCCTGGAAAGTAATATGCTATTTAAATAAAGATTTGTTTGCTGTCTTCCATCTCTTTGGTCATTCCTCTACACTTTAACTACAGCAGAGGAACCAACCTGTGCACTGCCTGGATTGACTACAAAAAAACCTCAGACTCTCTACCCCTTCATCAGGAATTGGATGGGAATGTGCAGAATAACACTAGAGGCCAACTTCAAGCACACGTCACCATAAGTGTGGGATCTACCAAGGATATGCTCTGTTCTCACTGCTGCGTAGGACTGAACCCTCTGTCGTAGTCTGGGTGAGTGCTGGAGTTTTTCCACTGAGTCACAGTTCCACCCCTGGGTGGAATCACTGCTTTCCTGCATGTCTCCACACCTGCTGGCAATTGAGCTGCCAGTACTTAAGACCAGCGCTCACCACTCCTCTTCGCCAAGTCTTCAGCTAACCACACTATCCTGTTGTCTGCCACCTCCATCTCCTGGCAATACACGCTTTCATCCTGAAGCTGGTTTGTGCTTGGCAGCTCTTTGCGTCACAACACCTCTCAGATTCACTCACCTGCCTGCCCTCCTGTCACAGTGCTCAATCGGACCACCATCTCCTGGAGACCAGAACTGCTCACTCGGACCACTCACCCCTTCCTTGCCATTCCTCCACCTGCCAAATGTTCAGAGCCTCCAGGTCATGTTTCCTGCCCTGTGCCCCTGTACATATTCCCTCGTCACAATTCTCTGGTGCTTTCGTAAATCTAGTATTTCTCATAGTTTAGCGTCACTTCTGTTTACCACCGTAATTGAAGTCCCATGTTATTCCTCATAGCTCAGTCTTTGTCAGGCCCAAGGAAACACTCGTCTGTGCCTCTGTGTATGATCTGCATTTGAGTCTGGTTGTAGGGTTCGGCCTCGGCCGTGACACCCTCTCAGCTATTAACATTAACAAAACTGCCTGTGGATGCGGACTACAAAATGGAGGACTTGTTAGCCACCTCCTCTAAATGAATGTCATAATGCTGTTTGCCAGTAGTGAATGAGATACCAGTTCATTGATCCACACCACTAAGACCTACAGCAATGACATGAGAATGTCATTCAGACGGGAGAAGGTAGTCAGAACTGAGGGGATTGCACTACCAGAAGACAACATCGCAGACATAAGAAAAGCTACAAGTACCTTGGAATCCCACAGGTAAATGGGACCCATGACGAGGCTGCTAGGAAAGCCACAACAATGAAATACCTACCGAGAAAAAGGCCTGAGTAGTCAGCTAAATGGTAAGTACAAAATCTCGCCAACCAACACAAATTGGCCTTTAGATACCCTTTAGATACCCTGCTGAGATAATAAGTTGGCCAAAGGAGGAGACAGAAGCCACTGACATCAAGACAAGAAAATGCTTTACTGTGCATGAGGGGTTTCACTCAGAGTCCAGCACCCTGAGGTGTACGCTAAGCAGCAGTAAGGTGACCAGGGACTAGTGAGTGTAAGAACCACTGTCCAGGATGAAACACAAAAAATCCATGAGTACACCAGGGAGATGGCCACAACTGATCAGGTGCTGGAATACCTCAGTGAATACCTCAAGGAGCAGAAACTGGAGAAAGAAAAGGAGCACGAAGAACCTTCATGGAAGGTTACTTCCATCTAGCCATCTCAGCTGAATTCATCATATATAGGCTGTTTCTGAGTGACATTGCTGAAGGATAATATATGATTCAGATAGCTTTCACAACTCTTATCATTACTCTTACTCATAGCTCTTAAAGCTACATTTTGTACCATAAGTCTGTGGATTTTTGTGCCATTACTTTAACAGCCAATTACAGTACGGATTGGAGGATATGTCAACCACCAGCATAACATGACAAAAACAAAACAATAAATAAAATTCATATCAGTTTCAAACAGATTTTTTTTCTTGTTTTTATTTATTTTGTTACTGGTTTTACATTGAGAGCCATTTATGCAGAATCCCTTGTGCAGTAGATTGTTGATGCCTGTAAAGTCTTTAGCATTGTTTGAGTTGAATCTTCATTATTTTCAGATATTGATACTATTTTTCCTGCTAAAAAAGAAAATATGCAGAAAGTATGATATGATATATCGAGTAAATATTGGTATGTGTGCAGTTTTTTTTATTTGTTTTATATTGATACCTTTTTATTGTACCTCAGCTTCAGACAGACTCCAGTCTCTTAACTAAATTTGGATTTCGTAAGCCAAATCAGGTCATGAAAAAGGTGTTTTCTGAGCCTTTCTGATGCTTCACAAGGTGTATCAAGCCTTTTTGTTTTCTTCTAATAGATAATATAGTATTACACAAATTGTTATCACAACAGCTGACGTTCCCAAGATTCAAGACAGGGAGACTTGACAGGCTGGACACTGCTGTACAGATGTTTTCAGACATGCAGTTCTTGACTGGAAATGAAGTGCTGATACCTGATGGCACTGTCGATAAAAATCATCATTTCAGAATTTTCATCTTTAAAGAATTTTTTTTTTTGTCATTTTGCAAAAATCAGAAGGAAGTATTTAAAGACGCTTTAAGCAAAAACCTTCTACAGCATGTAATTACAACATTTACCAGCAAAGTGTATTTTACCAGTGGGTTTGTAAGGTGTTTTTTTGACGTAGCAGCCTATTAGCTTCCTTTTTTGTCAAGAGACTTTTTCCAGGCAAACCTCGTAAATACAAACACGTTTTTAATGGGTTATATTGACTCAGCATACCATCTTGTGGTACAAAGTGGTATTACATTAAACTAAAAGCACCTGACCAGAACACATATATTTTGGACATAAAATCACACATGTTGTTTTTACACCTGCTAGTGAAAGCTTTAGTTAAATTTCCAAGGTTTTCAACAAATATAAAATATATATTTACAATAAGTACTTTTAAAAAAATCAGTTTCAAAATAGATACAAAAATATCTAAAAATAGATCAATCTTATTTTCTAAAAATTCTCAAGATGTCCAGATAATGTTTTTCCCTTGTGGCCACTATTCTAATCCATCCGTTCTATTTGTCATGTCCTGCAAACTTTCCTTTTTTTCCTTTTTTTTTTTTTTTTTTTTTTTTTTACAGATTATAAGAATTTTGTGAGAAACGTTGCTGAAATAGTATGGGCTCAAATTGTGGTCATAAATATTTTGTATTTGTAAATCAAATGTGTATTTGTGTATTGAGTTTTGTAACCTTGTAAACCAAAATATATTAAAATTTTATCTTTGTACATCTACAGATGAGAATTTATGTGTGTGTAAAAAGGATTTGTGTGTTTACAGCAGATACAAATTTTTTTGTTAAGGTCTGGTTAGAGATACAAAGCAAAAAACTAAGTGCAAAACACTGCACTCGGGTTCCCTGGCTGCATGTGAATTTCAACTTACACGTACAAATTTTGACCCTTTCAGCTGCTTGGTCAATGTCATGTCAATCACAAATTTAACAATCCAATCAGAGAACAGATGGGTTTGGCTGTTGGAGGGGTGCTATACGGAGTTTCAGGTCCTGTAAGAATAAATGCCCTGCGTTTTCCTTCATCACCTCGCAGTGTGGCCAACTTAACGACTTTATTGCTATATTTAGCGAGTTTTCAGACCCCCTTAGGGAGTTTTTCTCTAAAATGTTTTGTAATGAGTAGTGAGCGCAAAACAACAAGTCCAAGTACAGATCTCAAGCACTGTGGCTCCCGTGGCAATTCCTCCATGAATCCCATACAGTGCAAGTGTCCGTGTAAGTGAATGGTGACAACTTCAAAAAACCCCAGACCCATCTGTGACTTCTCTCCGTAACTGACTCGCCGCTCCCAACTCCTGGTGACACAAAACACACACACAGCTCAGCAGGAAATCCACAGCAGCGAGGCATTCACTAATTCACATGGAAGTCTGTACTTAACGGTTTTGACACTAGGATCCAGGGCTGAGCAGAGCTCAGCCACACTCTTAATTATGGCTCCCCTGATAACGCAGATAACGAGCAGCAGGTGTGGCTGCCTCCAGCGCAGGAACAGTTCCGGGTCGCGATTCCTCAGGCGACCCAAAACACCTGGGAGCACACGCTGAGAGACAGGAGCGAAAAAAGAAAGAAAACAACAAACACTACACAAAGAAAATAAACAGGTACAAAAATACGTGAGCTCTGGGTCCTTAGACCCAGGCCATGACAGCACTATACTGAGAGATCTATGGTTTGATTTCTTTGCTTGTGTGGGTTGGATTGGTTGTTACTTCATATCAATATCACCTTTAGCAAAAAAAAAAAAAATTCCCCACTCAGTTTTGTCAGAAGGCCAGTTGGCTTGTACGTGAAGTGGACCCACAGGTCTGTTCTTTTAACTCTGTAATTCTAGCCACAAGGGCTCGGCAGGGAGTGAGAGTCACAGGCATGGAGCTTACTGCAACAGAAGGAGAGGCGGATTATTGTAAGGCAGAGAATACCGAAAGCAAGATGAGTCGTTACTAGAGATAATGCTTACTTGATAAGTGAGGAGTAATGTGCTCCAAGGGGGATGCGACCAGGTGAGTATCGAGGTGAGAGGCGAAATGAATGAGCCAAGATGTCCGACATTTTCTTCCTGTTGCAGTGATCTGCACTCAGAAAAATAAAGGTGCCAACTGGAACCAAAAGTGGTTCTTTAGACTGATGCCATAGAAGAACCTTTTTTGGTGCCACAAAGAACCTTTCAAACAATGGTTCTTTGAAGAACCATTTCTTTCAGTGGTTCATTGAAGAACCATTAAAGGTGCCCCAAAGAACCATCAAGAAATGGTTCTTTGGGGCACCTTTAATGGTTTTTCAAAGAACCTTTTAAAAAATGGTTCTCTAAAAAGAACCATTTTTAAAAAGGTCCTTCAAATGGTTCTTTAAAAGAACCATTTTAAATCTTTCAAAATAAAATGCATCATAAATTGAATTTGAGCAGGGTAAAATAAATACGAGCACAGCATAGACATATATTAATGGTTTATTGTCATTTTGTAGTTACCAAAAGACAAAAAGGCATTTTAACCCTCAGCACAACATCACTACTAATACATGTCACATATTAGTGTTTTAAACAGTAATAATTAAATGTATTTGCTATACTATAAATAAATATATATAAATACTACAGATAACACAACAAATAATACATGTATTGTTTAATTAATAAAACATCAGAAAGTGATAAAACACATTAGAAATAGCTTCATAACAGACCAATAAATCAACACATTTTCATCAGCAGATGTTTGCATGTTCATTAAAAATATTTCAACAAGTTTATGATTAAAATGATCAATGAACTTCAGCCTTACGCTATGTAATGTGCGTTTCATGTTGTACTCATGGCCCTTTGTTAGTCCAGTTTAGGATAATGTCTCTGACGTATGTTTCATATCAAATATATGTCATATCAAAACAAGCCCACACCTGCAGTTGTTTCAGTTTTTCACTGGTGCTTCCTGTCAGCTGGTCAACCTCACTCAGGCGGACATCCATATCAGCCAACCAAACGACAAGCTCCTCCCTTTGTGCTTCAAATCCCTCCCACTCTGAGACAAGGAGCTGAAAGAGAGAGAAAAGAGTCAATTATAAAGAAGAGAGAAAAGTGAAACCCTCAGAAGGTCTGACTCGCATACCTGCAGTTGACCTGTGATGGACTCCAGTTTGGCGTTCACGTCATCCCTCGTCGATGCCAGCAGCCGAGTCTGCAGGGTGCCCTGGAAGAGCTGAGTTAATGTTCGACTCCTCCTGGTCAGGCTCTCCAGCTGGATGAGCCGAGGTCTCCCCTCTCGCCGCTGCCTCTGAACACAGAAACAAATTGCATCTGAAGCAGGAGGAGCAGATTTTTTTTGCTATTCTTTTCTAAATCCAGGCTAGATCATGTGGAGGTATTTGGAAAACTTTTTTGGCCAGTGGACGACTGTTGTCTTGCAGAAAGTCAAATCAAACATATGCGATACACAATCAATTCACAAGAACACATTATAAAAAATAAGTCCAGTTCTTGCCTGATTTCAAGTGAAATCTGCATCAAAACAGGGTGACAGAAGTAAAACGAGAGCACAAAGCCTCACTTTGTACAAGCCTGCTATTACAGTTCTCCTCTATGCAGACGACTTTCCTGTTTTCAAGGCACAACTTGGATCTGCTGTACGAATCTTATGGATACACACTAAATGAAACAATAGTGTGCATGACTCCAGATTCTGATCCCTCATCCTAATATGGTCCCAACATAGCAACAGCAATAATGCAAATGTTGAGGCTTCAAAATACAAAGTCCATAAACCAATGGCTGACATGGGTTTTATCATAAGGGTGATAAATATACAGATTTCAGTCTGTCTTAGAGATTTGATGTTTATTTACCTGCAGATGCACTATACGTACCTGCTCCATGGTTTTTCACAACGTTTTGCACATCACTATTTAATACAGGAAGTAGGTGAACTAAAACAAGTCATCGTTCTTTGTGAGAGGACCATATTAATGAAACAAACCTCAATGACATCATAGGGATCCCTAAAGATGCTCCTGCTGCTTTTCTTCCTCCTCATCCAAAGCTTCCTTCTCCTTGTCCTCGCCTTCCATCCAATTGTATTTCAACCTAATTGTGTTTCTCCCCCTCCTCTTCCTCATTTTGTTGGAGCTGTGAACACAATTAATGTGAATCTGGATTAATTTGTGCAAACAAGAAAAATCTACAGCTTTTTGGTCAGAGGTGCTCTTGTGATTTAAGCCGGGTAGAGTAGATTTATGTGTTGATGCTACCTGCTTCAGCTCTGGCTGCTGAGTGATATTTACACCCTGGCTGGATTACAAACTTTAACCATGTGCTGAACTTTGGCCCAGCGTTGATACCTCTTGTTAGTATAAAGAACTCTTCTTAGCTTGTATGTATGATGTATGATGGTGGGTAAATGAAATATACAAAGAAAAATTAACTATATTACAAAAGAACATTATCTTGGAAACATCAAATGACCGGAGCATAACTTGTCAACTAGACCGAAACTAAGTTATGCAGGAACAGTCAAAGACACCTTCTCATGTCACATTCCTATTCATTTCTATATAATTCGATTAGACAATAAAGAGTTATCTAATCTAATTATTCATTCAAAACTCTTATGCATAGCTGTATTTTATACAGCTCATACAGAATTCAAAGTACAGGTTCATGTGAGTATTTAATGTACGGCTCAGATCTACAGAATTTCAGAGTTTCTAGAGCAGACACAGAGCTCACGCCACAACAGGCTTCAGGCGCCATTTTAGTGACTTTAACAATATATTAAATTTTAATTTCGGTCTAGCTGACATTAGGTTATGTACGCAGCACGCAATTGAACCAGAAGCCAAAGGTTCAAATTAGCTGGGAGCACCTTCACTTAATTATAACAGTGGTTTTGTTAGGAAAACAGTTTCTGTATACCGGATACTAAATTGCGCTGAAGTCAACAGCTAACGTATCTAGCTAATCGCTACTGTTAGCACAACATTAACAGCAAGCTACAATGACGAGTAACAAAAACAAAACAGTAATAAGGTTTTAATGAAAATGTTTTACCTTTTCCAACAGTCCCAGAATCCAGAGCTTCAAAGTCCAGCAGGTACTGAAGACTGTTATCCGCCTCGCTGTCACCGTCCGTGAGTTTATTTCCCGAAAGGTCAAGGCCCGCCGCTCCACACTCTGTCTGCGCATGCGCATCCCAACGACTGACCCTCTCCGTCCGCTCCCGGGAGGTTATAGTATGACGTGTTCTGACGTCACTCTCTCTCTCTCCCTGTCATTTATTTGGCTCGAAACACATATCAACAAATTGCTCAGTGATGAACAACTACTCAGATCATTTACCTAAGCAGTGTGCTTTGTCAAAACGAAGTGTGTGTTCATTACACTGACATTCTGTTCTGCAAATGTTATTTGCTTGTATTTTATAATTTGACTTTACATACTGTAAATGCCGGCAAAGCCACTTTACTTTGCGCTTTTATTTTGAAGAGTACCTTAGCACTTCCTCTTTTATTGTGTCAGACTTCCTGTTCTGTTCTCGGTGAGGCGACGCAAACACGTTGCTTCAGAGTGAGTAAAAGCGTTTGTTTTTTGAGGGTACTCATGTATGGAGTGCCAGGACTGCCATAATGCATTAATTAAATACACCATTAAATAATTAATTAAATGTGGCAATAATTAATTAAAATTGGAATTAATTAATCAAATAAATAGTTATGACACATGTAATTAATTAATTATTGACACATTTAATTAATTATTTATGTATTTCACATTTTAATTAATTATTGACACATTTAATTAATTAATTATTGACACATTTAATTAATTATTGACACATTTAATTAATTATTTAATGATATATTTATTTATTTCATTTTGGCAGTCCTGGCGCCTGGCTCTCATCATGAAATAATTTTATCTGTCAGCCTCACCCATCAAACTCAGAGGGCGGGGTTAACGCTGCCCATGCAGCTTCTCTAACATTTGATTGGTTGCCGTGCAAAGTAAGTCAAAACAGGTCGATCCTAGATAATCGATTGCTTGTGTAGACTTGGGGCAGCCAGGTATCCCAGAATGCAGATCAAATCACAGGCAGCAATGGTGGTGGTGTAGTTTTAAAATACCCCGTTTTTCTGTCACCAGCTACACTTTTAACAGTGTTTTAGCCGCGAATGTCGCGACGTATGTCTGGTCAGGTTGTCAACATAGAACATGTTTGCAAAAGTGCTCAGATGTTTTCAGAGATTTCACTAGCTCTGCTAACAATTAGCATGCAGAGTGCACCCAGGGGGTTACGTTAACCGGTTTGTTTACATATTCCACTCTCCGTGTTCCACATGTTGCATTCGCAGATTCTCATTTTCACCGAACGATCGTCTCTTTCCGCCTGCTCTTGTGTCTCTGTGCTTCTGTAACTAAAAGAACGAGCTGACATTTTTCTCACGAAACCAGCGATCAGCTCAACAGACCCTCAGTTTACCTGCATGCATCCTCCTCCTCATCTGTCAGCTGTTTAACACCTGCTGCTAATTCAAGAAACACGCCTACGTTACCTGGTGATAGTCACAGTTTAACCGGGCAGCCGGTGCTCGATATAAAGCAATGTCAGCGCATTTTTCTGCACAAGATAAGTAAATATAGTGTTTTCCCCAAGCGCAGAGCTGCTGGAGCTTGTTTCCTTACAGAGCACTTTATAGGCGAAGCAGCTTCATCAGCGGCTGATGTCCAATCACCGGCACACAGCTTTGAAACCTCAGCTGAGTTTTAGCTCTCAGTGGTTAAACGCTGGACTTCATTCACTCAGGTTCTGTCTGTCGGGTCACGTTTACTTCGCTGTTTTATTTACAACTGAGCAAATCGGTTTGGCTGAGGTTAAAGTTACGTTTCATAACTGCATAGTTTCACAGACGTTTAATGGTTCACTGGCACATGTGTTAGACTGAACTATCATCTAAATATCATCTGTTTTTTTAATAGTTATTCAACTGTATTCTAAGCACCAGCTGTCTGTTAGAATGTGATTTTTTTTCTCTCTCTGTTGGCAGAGGTATAAAAATGCGCAGGAAAATCTGACGTGCATGGCAAACTTCACCGACGATATTTAGGGAGGAATAAACACACATCAAACATAAATGAACCATTTGCCTGTCTCCATAATTGAGAGCATTTTCTCTTCTTATGTCAACACTCTCTCTTTTTTTTTTCTTTTTTTTTCTTTTTTTTCTTTTTCGGTCATGTTATGTTTACCTGTCAAAGGCTCGTTACAAACTATGAAACACATGGTGCAGACTTCTGGATGTTAGAAGAAAACTAATACTGCTCATGAAGGAGACTAAAGGCAGGAAGGTGTCCTTTAAAACTAAACATGTTAATAGGACCTCCCTATTTATATCATAGTTTATGATATAGCACATGTATTTCAGTAATAGCCTGCTGATTTCAGGTGAACAGTCGCTCACGTAGGCGTTATCTGTGATACTCCTTAACTATAATTTATCCAAGTTAACTTCAGTTAACCATTCAGACAGTTCTTTTGCAATGAAAAACATAAACACCCATGCTGGTGTAGGTTCCTCAGTGCCAGCTGTTAACATTATAGCTGCTTATGCAGTAACCATGGTAACCACGGACTGAGCGGCTGGATCGACGGAGGTCAGACAACAATTTTACATGTATGATCTTAAAACAGGACACAGCCACTATACGTGCTGGCCTCATATCAAATGTGAAGGCAGACTGAGTCTATGTTTGACGTTTTTTATATCTAATCTTCCTTTTCAAACATTTAAACAGCAGCGAGTCTGCAGCTGAGGAAATACAAACTCAAATTGTCGGAACAGGTTTGCTCGTTTCTTGGATTCATTTGGTGATTTATTAAATGTATAACTGTTATTCTAATCTGCTGCTGAGTCTCTTACACTTTTCTTTATGCTGCATATTTTCACGTCTCTGGAATAGTTGGAAGTTAGATAGTCAGCTGGGAAACTCTGTGTTAACTCATGGAGCTGAGGATATCGTGGATATCGTGGATATGCTGACCTCGCTCCGTGGTGTACAGGGCCGTTTACCCTCATGATTAATATTCGCAATAAAAATATTAGCCGAACATCATGAAGTCTGTATGTGTTTCATAGTGTCGAACAACCTTTGTACAGTTAAAGCCAGCAGTTACTACATGACAGAAACACCAACGTTATCTCTTTTATGCGTTTATACACAGGTCACGCTGATTACTGAACAAAAACCCAAAGATCAGATGTTAAACAGATTTATTTGCTCTCTCTCCTCCTTAAACATGTTTTTAATGTTAGTTATAATTCAGAATTGGCGACTGAAACACGTAGGACACATACGAACATCAGGAAATAAAACACCGATAAATATAACCTCAGTAAAAGAAGTCAGCGGGGGTTACTACAGCTGTGTACCGGGGCCTGCGCTTTGTCAGTGGGATTGCTTTCGAGGCGAGCGGGTCTATCCCACGCTTTGCCGTGAGACTGGGCAGACATCTCCGAAATCATCGAAGCACTTTTGCAAAGAGGCTGTATCTTGACAAACCGACCAGACACATGAAGATTAAACCACTACATTCTCGGCTAAAAAAATATTAAAACGGTATTTGGTGACACACAAACAGGGTTTTTCAAAGTTCAGTTCTGTTAGCTTCCACATGCCGGTTGTTGTGTGCTAGAAACAATGGCCACCAGGCCAAAGCAATGGTTTTGACTCGATCAGCGTTAACCCCGCCCCCTGAGTTTGATGGGTGAGGCTGACAGATAAAATTATTTCATGATGAGAGCCAGGCGCCAGGACTGCCAAAATGAAATAAATAAATATATCATTAAATAATTAATTAAATGTGTCAATAATTAATTAAATGTGTCAATAATTTATTAAAATGTGAAATACATAAATAATTTATTAAATGTGTCAATAATTAATTAATTAAATGTGTCAATAATTAATTAAAATGTGAAATACATAAATAATTAATTAAATGTGTCAATAATTAATTAATTACATGTGTCATAACTATTTTTTTAATTAATTAATTCCAATTTTAATTAATTATTGCCACATTTAATTAATTATTTAATGGTGTATTTAATTAATGCATTATGGCAGTCCTGGCACTCCATACTCATGCAGAACTATGTGTTTATGTATCTGTCACATGCTATAACTTTGAAAGTTTACTCAATGTTGTTGAATTCGTTTTTTATTGTGTATGCATGTCATTTGTTCGTGGTGTGGAAAGACTGGCTAAAAGATGCGCATGGAGGAGGTTGGCTAGCTGATTCAGCATGATTAGCACCCTTGGAAGCAAAAAGAGGTTGGTTAATGATTGCAAATGATTGTTTATGTATTTAAGACACAGAAAGGTTGTTGTTAATTGATTTTATTAAATGCTGTAACATAAATAGTTTAAAAACTATTGATTTATGTCAATATCACTATTTGGGTTAATCAAAATAATTTTCTATAGTAAAATGCGAACATTTCTGCACTTTCTACTTGAATGTTTAATGGTATTTGTTTGTGCATCTTTATAGTTTTCACGGTGCCATATTATCGGTGGTTTAAAGAGGAGAGAATAAAGTTGCATCAGTCGAAGCTCTCTGCGTCATGAGTGGTAATTCCAAGTGGGCAGCTACAGTGAAAACTCCTTGACTGCAAGAGACCTGCCATCCCTGCAGAGAACCTGACACCATTTCATCAGAGATCCAGCTACCAACCTGTTACCAGCCAGCTGATTCCACTTGCATCTACAAACTGCACTCGCAAGGTTAGAAAGAACAGCATACTAAAACTCAAGACTCCAGATACTGAAAGAGACATTGACTACCAAGAAGAAACATGGGACTGCTTACACACATGCACAAGCTTAATGCATAACTAGAAACTCCTTAAATAATGTTACGAGGCCAAAATAATTCATAGACTGCCAACACATAATATTCCTGAATCTGGTTAATGTTTCTTGGTGAGCGAAATGTGTTTTTTGTGGAATAATAATTCACAGGATGTCTGTTTATGAAAAGGTTTAAAAGGTGAAGCTCATTAGCTAATTTATGAACATTTGTTGTTGCTGTCTTACACTAAACATACCTCTGAATGTCCATAATCAGTAAATGTTTGACACGGCGTTACTCTGTGGTAAAGATTAACTACAGCTTTAAAGTATAGTCAGGCAGTAAGGCAATCAAAGCTACAATCGACTTAAGGCAGCTACGGAAACAAAATGTCACTACCGGAAGAGCAAACAGACAACCCCACAAGCGCACCGTGTGAATCCAGCTCATCAGAAGAAGAAACAGGCAACCCTACAAACGCACCATGCAAATCTAGCTTACGTGAGAGAAAATTAACAGAGAAAGGCCTAGAGATGCAAAAGCACGATATCAGAAAGCGTGAAAAATCATTCAACAAGACTTATGACTCTTGGAAGCTCGTAGCAAGGGAAACTAGAATAAAACTAAAATCCCTCTGCTCAGCAGAAGATCTCGATAAACTGCAGAAAAACATTGAAGCAAAGCATGACGCTGTAAGTTCACAGTATGAACCTATCCTGCGTAACAGTAACACCACACCTGACATTGTCAACAAAATGGACGCCTGTGTTACACTAACAAAGGAAGTATGTAACCTCATAAGTGACCGTCTAAAGACCGTTCATGAGGAATATAATAACCATCTTGAGAAAGAAAGAGTAAGAGAAGTGTTAAGCAAGAACGAATATAGGTCTGTTTTTGGCGACAGCATAACGGAAACTGCAAACTCTATAGAGATGTCAGAGCAATTGAGCCGTCACTCTGGCTCATCCTGTACCCGTAGCAGTAGAGTAGAAGCAGAAGCAGAGCTTGCTGCCAAGCTGGAGCAATCAAAGGCTATGGAAGAAATTCGAGCACAGCAAGCACATCTTCACAAGTTAGAAAGTGAATGGAAACTCAAAGAGGCAAAAATGTTGTCAGAAATTAAACTAAAAGAGGTGGAAATGCAACAACAGTTGGAACAAGAAAGAGCAAAACTACAGCAGTTACAAGCAGACAAAGAAGTTGCTATAGCAATAGCTCGCTTGAAGGCGTACAACAGCCTTGAAGGGTTTGAGAACCACAACGGGGAAATTGATAGTAAAATTAGCTCTGCTTGCTACAGAAGGCAAATTGAACCTCAGCTGAATCCAAATGCCGCATCATTCCAACCCCACCAAGCACTTCCAGAAATGACAATGACCCAGGAGTCTGTCAGCTTAGCACAAGCAATTGCTAGCTCATTAAGTATGAATCGCTTGCCAGTCCCTGAGCCTGCCACATTCAGTGGGGACCCTTTGCAGTTTACCGATTGGAAAATGTCATTCATTAATCTGATTGACCGAAAACCCCTTCCAGCAAGCGAGAAGATGTTTTATCTGAAAAATTATCTTGCAGGAGAAGCACGCAAAGTGGTAGGTTTCTTTTACCAAGATTCAGAAAATGCATACAAGGGAGCATGGAAGGTCTTAGAGGACAGATATGGGAACCCATTCATTATACAGAAAGCATTTCGTGATAAACTCATGAGATGGCCGAAAATCAGTGCAAATGACCCACTAGCGCTACGAGAGTTTACTGATTTCCTCAAAGGATGCTCTGAAGCAATCCCACACGTCAAAGGTCTAGCTATCCTAAACGATTGTGAAGAAAATCACAAATTGCTCAAAAAACTGCCAGAATGGACCGTGCGCAAGTGGAGTCGAATTGTCGTAGATGAACTTGACGAATCTGGCACCTATCCAAATCTTGCATGCTTCACAGACTTCCTGAGTAGAGAAGCACGGATAGCTTGCAACCCGATAGCTTCTCCACTGTTGATGAATTTCAAACCTGTAGATGATCGAATCCCAAAGAGAGCCAAAGTCTTCAACACAAACATGCAACCAAAGAGTTCCGCTCAGGAGAAACAAGTTGTGTGCTTTGCAGATTTCGGAAAGAAGCCGTGGCCGTAATCTGCGACATTGAAAGAATGTTCTATCAATTCGTTGTTACCCCTGAATCCAGAAACTATCTGAAATTCCTCTGGTGGAAAGAAGGTGATTTGGAGAAAGAACCTCAGGAGTACAGAATGGCAGTTCATCTGTTTGGAGCTGCATCATCTCCAGGATGCGCCAATTTCGGTTTAAAGCATCTTGCACGACAACATCAAACCGACTATCCTCTAGCATCAGCCTTTGTGGAGAAAAACTTCTACGTTGATGATGGATTAGCCAGCGTTTTATCAGTTGAGGAAGCCAAAGAACTCATCATTCAGTCACAAGAGTTGTGCAGAAAAGGAGGCCTGCGCCTTCACAAATTCAACTCAAATGAAGAAGCTGCTCTCTCCAACTTAGACCCTTCTGAAAGAGCAGCAACCATTGAAAGTTGCATCAGTCGAAGCTCTCTGCGTCATGAGTGGTAATTCCAAGTGGGCAGCTACACATACTGCTGGGTGGTTTGTAAAGTTTACAATAACTAGTATTATCATTATGCTATATTTTCAAAAATATATAATAATCTCAAAAGTAATGCCTTGGAGTAGAAAATAGTAATGCTTTATTAAAATTTAAAACTAAAGTACAGTATTTGAATGTGTGTATTGTGTCTACTGTTTGCAAATATTTCTAACTTTTATTTGAATATTCAGTTTCCTACCATCTTCTCTTAAAGGGTAATTGCCAGGTATCCCGCCCTCCCCCTTCGCACACACATGCACACAAAGAAAACACACAGTATAATTCACAGCCTCATTATAGTGAATAAATATTTATGCCATTTACACCATCAAACTTAGATTGCTAAGGATGAAGAACCATTTGTTCTTTAAAGAACCATTTGTAATAGCTGAAGAACCATCCACAAAATAAAAAGGTTCTTTGACGTATGATGGTTCTTTAAAGAACCATGAAGACATCTGAAGAACCATTTAAGAACCATAATTTTTCTGAGAGTGGCTGAGCAGAAGGGCAGCCAGGTAAGATGTCTGAGCATTTTGTTCTTTCCAGACCACTGAGGAAAGGCATCCCGCAGAGAAATTAAAGAGGTGAGTTTTGGATGCTTCAAAAGGAGACAAGCCTGTAGCAGAGAAGGTGAGAGTTATGTGCATATTCTATCCAGGTGAGCTGTGTAGACCAGAAGGAAGGGTTCTGAGACGTGACACAATAAAGGGCCCTCCCCAGTTCCTAATTCATTCCTTTTCCTTTGAACGTTACCTAAGCTTTGAGCACCTGTGTGAGCTTGTTTATTATGGTACCCTGTTTGGAAATGACGATACAGATTGGGTCTAATGGTTCCATGAAGTCTGTATCCTTCTAGTTCGGGTCCTCTTGAAGGTCCAACGCAGTATTTTTGCTGTGCCTTAGGACTGCCCTCCTTTGCAGATCTCAGATGTTGTTCCTGGGACCTGTTAAAGTGACTCACCCACTTTGGAGGTCCTCCGGTTACCTCAGAAACCAGTGTTGCCTTCAAACTCCACATCTTCTTGAGCTTCTCTCTCAGCCCTTGGTGTTTCTGGAGCTTCTCACATTTCTTTTTCCTGATGCTGTTATCTGTTAATATAGCTACATCTGTTACTATGGCCAATTTCTTCTGCTTGTCCACCACTACTTTGTCTGGTTGCTTAGCCATCACCAGTTTGTCTGTCTTTATCTGGAAGTCTCACACAATCTTCGCTCACTCATGCTCGATCGATCACCCTAGGGGACATATCGCATTTTAAACCTGGAACTTCCAGGCCATAGTCGGCATAGATGTTACTGTATATTATGCAGGCCAGCTGGTTATAGTGCTCCATGTATGCCCTGCCTAATATGATCCTGCTGTTATGTGCTGGATTGTCTCAGGGTCATCTTTGCACAGCGTGCACCTTTGGACTTGCTTGGAGTGGTAGAACCAAGCCTATGCTTAGAACTTGTTTCTGTACTACCATTTGTAGTGCCTCTGTGCTGTCTTTCAGTCAGCTTTGTCCAGGCACTGGTAGGATTTTTCTGCCACTTCTTTTAACAGCCGGTGGTACATGCTATGCAGGGGTCTGTCCTTCCATGATAGTTCCTACCTCTTATGCCTCTTCTTTCTCTGGTTTCTGGCACCTGAGATAATCACTAAGTATCAGTTGTGGTCACCTCCCTGATTTATTTATGGATTTCTTTGTTTCATTGTAGGTAATGGTTCTGACACTCACTCTTACTACTCCTTGGGCACCTTCCATCTGCTTAACCTACCCTACAGCCTTAGGATACTGAACTTGGGATGAATCCCTCCATGCATGGTGAGGTGGTTCCTTGTTAGTGGCTTCTATCTCCTCCTTTGGCCAGCTGATAATTCCAGCAAGGTATATGATCACCAGCAGGACGTAGGTATTGATTGCCCACTTGTTGTTCTTCCCATTCAGCTGACTCCTCAGGCTTTGCCTTACTTTCTGCAGATATTTGGCTGTTGCAACTTTCCAAGGGGCCTCCTGGGGTGGATGCTAGGCCCTGTGATGGCTGTAGCTTAAGAGGTAAAAAGTGACTCCCAAGCTAGGCGAGTGGCTCCAGCAGATCCCAGGAACAACATCCGAGATCACTGTCAGGACTCTCAAGCTTCCAGGCCTCTGGTAGAGGACCCAAGCTTGAAGGACCGACTACCCACAGGGGTCAGAGGGGATTTTATTTTTTTGAGATTCTAATTAATTCCACACCAGAAAATTAATTATTAATTAATTAATTAATTATAATTAATTCATTATATTATTTAGATCCCTTAGTATCATTAAAATTGATTCTAAATATCCACGTGTCCAAATATATTTTAAAATATACAAGCTTTCATAGTGTGTCCTAATTTTCTCACATGACTAGATAGATAGATAGATAGATAGATAGATAGATAGATAGATAGATAGATAGATAGATAGATAGATAGATAGATAGATAGTCAGAACTACCCTTCTGGTAGTTCAAAAAGAGGTAGTTCAAAAAGAGCTTTCCTCTTTTTGTTACCCACCTGATAGGTTTGTAGCTTGAACCTATTCGCTGGAACGTTGAAGACAATATAATTACACAGCAAGCAAGACACGAAGTAGGCAAAGTTCTTCATGTTTCTCGTGCACGGGAGAGAACCGAACAAACGCCGTTCCTTCGCTTGATCCCAGTTGCTCTCGTCCGCTCCCCCGTAACACTGCTCTTTTATTGAGGTTACATGAATATGCATAGGTTCATTAACATACAACATCTACATACAAACAAAGAGTACCGTGTGTGTGTGTGTGTGTGTGTGTGTGTGTGTGTGTGTGTGTGGGGTCAGAGTGTGGCCCCATAAACAACTTCCCTTAACCTGCTGGTCTGGAAAATCCAACAGTTCATCGATATGTAAAAAAGCACTTAGACTAAAACTGACATAGCTACGTTAATCCTACCGTAAAACACTAAAACAAGGTACAACCTCTTCCCATGCTCCCAGGATGTAGGTGTGCATGCACACCAAGCCTTTTCAGCCTGCTAAAGATCACACATCCTATCACTACACAATTGATTATACACCTCTAAGCATATATGGTTAAATATTTCTAAGCATAAATGACAATAAACAATACAAAACCTAACACCACCTACTACACTTCTACAGTCTAAATGACATTTCTATCCTAGTAGTGTAGATCAGTGAATCGATGTCTCGTCTCAGTCATTCTCGGCATACAGCTTCCAATACTGGAATTTGAGGAATAATCGGACTGTTCAACCGTATCCGTTTCACATGGTTGTTCGGGTTTTTTCTAATTGTACTGTAATTAACTTTTACATTTAAGATATTAAGTGTGTGATGGATGGGGCGGAATGATGAATCTGAATACACTCCCTTCCACCCCTACACATTGAGGAGCAGCTGAAAAGGTGTTCAGTTTTAATTATCTTGTTGAACATCCCTCTGAGGACCTGATCTGGAACAACAACAACCTTTTCTTTGTGGTTAACAAGGTGCACCGGCACATTCTACTTTCTCAGGAAGTGAAGGAACACTGGACTTGGAAACTCAGTCCTAAAACTATTCTACAGATGTGTGGTAGAGAGTTCCCTGTGCTGCTGCATCACTGTGTGGCATGGAATCTGCTCTATGGCAAAGAAGATGACTCTGCCAGCGGTTGTGAAAACTACACAGAGGATTGTAAGCAGCAGCCTCCACACCACCAAATTAATCTATACCAACATATGTCAGAAATGTTCCCAGTTTAACACTGAAACACAGAAGGATATAGGACAAGGGCTTTATTGTATCTTTATCATCAGCAGGGGCAGATCTACAGAAATTTCCTAAATTCTAAAGACCTACACCCAAATACTAAAACAAAAATTAGACAACAATCAGGTGTCACAGTAAGATGCCACACATATTATTTGTGCCAGTGCAAAAAAATAGTTTGTCTGCCACAAGACAGAGGAGAACACCACAAGCTTAAACCCTACAGGTCTGACAAAAGGAGGTGCAAACTTACTGTATTGCTCACTCTGTCAATGTTAACTGTAGCTAGGCTCAAAGTGTTAATGCTAGCTTATTTTAATAAACAACACTGTCATATGCCAAACTTGGGTTCCACTAGGGATGGCAAGAGATTATTTTTAGGTGGGCACATGCCACCCTTGCAGATTCACCATTGATCACTAGTAATATACATCAGATTAGAGAGAGAGAAATGCAGAAAATAAAAAGCACAAAGCAAAATAAATTAATAAATAAGAAATAGAAATTCTCCCTCTTTCTTCTATTTCCAAACCATGCTTTGTTATTGCTAAAAGGATTCAGGTGTGTCACCCATTATTAGCATTGTTATTATATTATAATATTATTTTGGACATAATGGACATAATTGTCCATCATGACAACATACTTATTCCAAGTTTTCTTCAACAAGACTCTATCACCTCTTTTCATTGACTTTACTTTAACAGTGGTTTGTAAACACAAGATCAATATCCAAAAGGTTTTTGAGTCTTGTTAAAGCATCATATGTTCTTTTGTTTGTTTTTGTGTTATTCGGGACTTTAATGAAAGGTAAAGAGAAGGAGTCCAAGCAGCAGATGGATCATTCCCAGTCTGATAGAACAAGCGTCACTTTTGGTTGTAGAGGCAGTTGTTGTAGCAGTTGTAGCTGCAGAGCTTGTAGTTGAGGCGGTGGTTGTAGTTGTAGTTGGGGTAGTGGTTGTAGTTGTGGCGGTAGTTGTAGTTGGGGTGGTGGTTGTAGTTGTAGTTGGGGTGGTGGTTGTAGTTGTGGCGGTGGTTGTAGTTGGGGTGGTGGTTGTAGTTGTAGTTGGGGTGGTGGTTGTAGTTGTGGCGGTGGTTGTAGTTGTAGTTGGGGTGGTGGTTGTAGTTGTAGTTGGGGTGGTGGTTGTAGTTGTGGCAGTGGTTGTAGTTGTAGTTGGGGTAGTGGTTGTAGTTGGGGTGGTGGTTGTAGTTGTAGTTGGGGTAGTGGTTGTAGTTGTGGCAGTGGTTGTAGTTGGGGTAGTGGTTGTAGTTGTGGCAGTGGTTGTAGTTGTAGTTGGGGTGGTGATTGTAGTTGTAGTTGGGGCAGCAGTTGTAGTTGGTGCTGCAGAACAGGCAACACCTGATACTGTACCAACGCTCTGCATGAAAGGTAGAGAACCCAGGCTTGAAGCAGCTGCACACAGGTTTGCAGATGCGCAGCCGTAACCTGGAAACGTGCTGGTGCTGCTTTTGACTGCAGATGAAAACGAAGAATTTCAGGATATGTTTTAAATTGGCTACTTTCCAGGAAGCTTAATATATTTCATGCAAAAAACAACTTAACAGCTTTTTAAAAAGTTTATTTGTTTGTCTGACTTCCAGGCTTGAAATTTAAAATCTTATCACAGTAACTTTCACACCCAAGGATAACATTTAGTATAAATTAGGGTAAAAGTTTCCACTCTTTTATATGCCAGAAGTATCACAAAAGAATTTGAAATCATCTTTGATAGAAAACCGATGACACAACTGATACAACATAAAGACTTACTGGTTGATTGGAAGCATTGGTTCTCCACTCCCTGACACTGTAATGTGGAGGAGCACTGACCAGTGGAAGGGTCACAAAAGTTGCATACTCCACCATTATTTGACTGAGAAGCAGGATCTGAAACAGAAAAGGAGGACATTTCATTTCAGAACAGAGACTCTTACAACATCAGATTATTGCTTTTATTTCTTTATATTATTCTTTTGTCTTCAATGAGCAACGTAGTATTTAACTTACTTGGCAGAGTTGCTGAGTTGCAGTTATCTGTGTTGCAGCATTGAGCAGAAGCCAGAGCACTTTGAAAACCCAGGTCGACTGAAAATGTCTGAGAGGTTACGGCTGGACACAGGGAGGAAGATGCACATGCCTTGTAGATTTGTGTGACCGGAGTTCCAGATGAAGTAGCTACAAATTCAAAGTGCAGTTTGTTAATGTTGATGGAACACAAATAGCTTCACAGGGGATGTAATTTGGTGAAAATATGAAATATGATATGAAGAAAACATTACCTAGAATGGTAGCTGTAACACACATTGGTTCCGATGAGGAGCATGTAAGTAGTGCTGTGCTTGAACATGCTGAATTTGTGCAGGTTTGGCACTGGAGGGCTCCAGCTGCAATCAGGAGAGAAACACAAAAATGATCATCACAATTTAAATATATAGCAAATATGAGATGTTCTGAAAGTTCATATTGGGTTACAGCAGGTTACAGTTGAGTCAATTCTACTCACTAACTTTGGAAAAAAAATTCCAATGTAAGATTTAAATAAAAGATTTAAAGCTTTAAATTTGACTCTCTTCTACCTGCAGGTGAAATGAGTGTAGTTACCTGTGGTGGAGAGTGCCCAGAGGAGAAACAGAGAAAACAGCAGCTTCATTGTGATGAACAGGTCAGTTCTGCAGATTAGTTTGCCTGGACTGTGATACTAAAGCTGAGGAGCAGCACTGCACTTTATATACTGAACAGGTGACCTCACAATTGCATGTGTTCACATTTTTACAACATGACCATTCATACAATTTGCTCTTCTTTTGTCAAATCATTATGTCACAGCACCTTACCACACCTTTCCTCTTCAATTCAACAACAAGTATTCGTGCATCACAAAAAACACAGGAATTCTTTTTTACATTATTAAGTTTTTAACAAATGTGAATGACCTTGCGTCTTGTGTCATTAAGCCATCATCTTTAATTTTGACGTTGAAACCATAATTGACGTTTTGTTCAGACAATTCAATTTATTTATAACAGCTGACACTTCCAAATAAAATCAGGACCAAATGTTATGAAACAACCCTGGAATAACTTTTCTACAACTGATGAAGATCAAGCCTAAATGCTTTACATTAAGTGTTGTCCACTACATATACTACTAATGATAAATGGTGTCTAAATAGATCAGGGGTTATCAACTACATTTGTCCAAGGACCAGAATTTTATCAGCACACACTGTGAGGACCAGATGCTCTCATAAAGTAACTAAAGTAACATAAACATAACAACAAGTACCTCACATTACCTGTACTGCAACAAGCCACTAGAGAGTGACTGCAATATTTTAGGCTTCATATTTGTTAGGCTAATAATGCACACAGTGCTTTAGTTTGTGGAGTTGGCCTGAATATATTACATGAATGAAAAAATGACATTCCTCAAGAGCCTTAAGTGTTGTGCAATTTGATACAATTTCATACAAAAGCTGGAATTTGTTAGCTGTTGAACAGCAGAAATTGGGTTATCTTGTCAGAGGTCTTTGTTGCAAAACAAAATCAATTTTAAAAAGGGGACAGCCACACTGTACATACAATAGACTGGTGCATAAAGCATCTATGCATAACAAGCAAATAAGGCTGAAAATAGTGATGGGAAACAGCTCTTGAAGCACACTGGAAGATGGACCTGTGCGGGAAGCGTTGGTTCAGGTGGACGTTTGGAAGCAAGAGAGCAAAGATAAAACAAAATTCATCCTAATGTTTTTCAAACTTGAAGAATAATTGTGGTCTTTTGCTGCTGTTTGGTAAATTTTGCTTGGAGCCTGCCAAAACTTGCAGTTTTGGAATCTGTGCTTTCTGAGTGAACTCTGGCGATTCTGTGGAAACAGGCAGAAGTGTTTAACAGGTTAAGTAGAAAGTTAATGCAGAAAACCATAGCTTTAATGAAGAATGGACTGATACGTATGTACTCATAGTGCAAACTTTTAGAAATGCTGTACCTGGGTGCCTCATTTGCAAACAAAGAGTCGCGGTTGCTAAATAATAATGTAGTTTATAAAGATAGGCTAAGAAGTCCTCTGAAGACAGAGAAATCATGGGACAAAAGAGGGACAAAACTCAGAGATCCTACAGAGGTCAAGATAAAACAAAAGAAAGAAGTCCAAAAAGAACTATTAATTTGCTAACAAATGTTGTGTTTTTAATCTCAAAATTAATATATCTGAAAAAAACAGTGATCATTGTAGATGTCTATTTAATCAGCTTATACTACATAACAGTTTTCATTCCTACTTGAATGCCAGTTGTTGACCATTTCAATATGAAAACTTGATTTCACTCACTAACACAGTATAAACAGTGTGGTGTGAAATCTGTTTGATTTTATGTGTAAGTTGAAAGAAAATCATCAGATGTTCCTTGATGCAAGAACTAACAGTCATGACTGGGAGGTAACTGTCTGAATAAAATATAAAACACGTTAATCACTCTTTATTTTCTTGCCCCACACCTGCTTCATTCTTTCCTGTAGATCTGGTTTGTTGAGAAACTGACGGCTTTGTGACCAATGGTGTAAAACCTGCTGCAGGTGTGGCAGCTGCCTTACCCAATCAAGATCAATACTTGAACCGTGGAGTAACTTTACTTTTACTCAGCTACTTTACTGAAATGTCTTTTAGCTCAAACATTGATTTTCTGGTTTATGCTTCTATGCTTTGTACATTTTGCTCTTACACGCTTCAAACAGCCAAGAAATCATCTAAACCTCATGATCTACCATCTCAAATGTTTTCAAAAACCATCATGAAGCACAACTGACGCTGTAACTCTGTCACAGTGTTGTGCTACTCTCTGAATTTACCACACCTGCTGTTGTTAAACAGATGTCATTGCCACGCTCTCTTTGTAACATAATAATAGCACGCCTATTCAAATCAAACATACAGCATGTTATTTATCAAGTATGATCATTTGTCACATACACCTTCTTTTGTTATCTATTATGGTCTAACACAGAAATAACGCAGGTTGTTTCTGAATCACTTAATTAAGGGTTTGGCCATTACATTAATTTTTCAGCTAATGCCCTGGTATGTCACCTCCACCACAGCCGAGTTATCTTTTAATATATGCTTCTCTTTACTATTTATTTACTCCTTTCTGTTTCCATGTCTTAGATGAAACATCTGAAACACTACTGTGTGACAAACATGAACTATAAAAGGAAGACTTTGACTGAAACTGCAGGGGGAAAAAACACAATGTCCAGCTTGAAATGGACATTTTCAACGAATGCCTGTGCAACTGTCCAACTGTGCATGGAATAAAATAAAATATAAACAGGGGAGCAAGAATAAGTAGCAGATAAGAGAAGTATATGCATCCTCACTTAGATCTTCCTGTTCTCCAGATGGCTCAGCATTCTGTGAAGGGTGATGATGATGGCATCCTCCGTGAACTGATTTGGTATGTACACAAACTGATTGTGGTCGAGAGAGGGAGATAGGCAGCCTCTGATGTACTGAGAACTTTTCACCTTCTAGTGGGTCCTGTGCTCTCCTCAGCACCATAGAGCCCTGTTGGCTAAACCAAACCAGTTCTTATGCCTTCAACTGACTGGTTTGCTAATTAGTCAGTGATAGTCTGTGGAGGCATATCCATGGAGGGACCTCTACAAGCTAGGCAACGGCAGCCTGACTGCTATTAGGTATGATCAAGAAATCCTTGGGCCCATTGTCAGACCCTGCTCTGTTGCTGTACATCCTGGCTCCTCCTGGTGCCCGTCAATGCCCAGCCTCAGCATTATTATTAGCCTCACGCAGGATCTCAGTGATGCCGTGGACCAAGCATGTCTTAACATTACAAGCATGCATACAAGCACATGGGCGCTGTACAAACTAGAGATGGCACGATACCACTTTTTTATGTCAGATACTGATATCATAAATTTGGATATCTGCCGATATAGATATAAATCTGATATAACGTAATTTATAATCAATAAAACATTATTTTTCTCAAATATCTTGCTGCATGTTGTATAATTTCATACTCAAGTTTAATAAAACAAAACAAAATTAAAGCTATTCTACTATACCTGTATGCAAAAAATATATGGCGGTCGTACAAACTACTGATACTGATACTAATACTGCATTGAAATGTCTGAAAAATGAATTAGCCTACAGCATAATTTTTTCACTTTGATTTTAAATGTGTCTTTTATTTGAGAGATATACAGGAAATAAATCCCATTGAGATGGGGCATTTTCAAATTGTGTCATGCTCCTGAGTCTGAGGACTCGGTGTATTGTGTTTCTTTATATTATTCTTTGTTCTCGGTTATTCTGTTTTGTCTTTTGTTTAGGTTTGCTATGTGTTAGTGTTTTTGTTTCATGCCTGCCTGTGTTCTCTCTGTCTGTCCATGGTGTTATTGTGTCTGCTCATGAGTCTGCCTGTCAAGTTCAGTGTCCTGTCTGGTTCTCTGTGTCTGTTAGTTTCCTGTTTTATTCTGAAAGTTCATGTCTCATGTCAGTGTGTTCAGTTTTACCTCTCCCCTGTCTCGTTAGCCTAATTGCTCCCAGCTGTGTCTCCCTCCTGTGGCCCATTCCCTGATTACTCCCCGTGTATTTAAGCCCTGTGTTTTCCTGTGCTCTCTGTTGTGTCGTCTGTTTAACGCCATGTCCGTTTGCATAATTCTGTGTAACCCGGTGTTCAGGCTGCGTCTCTCCGCCAGCTTTCTTTGTGCATTTTGTTCCTCCTCCCGTGCGTGTTTGGTTTAAGTTGAGTTCTTTAGTTTTCCCCAGTTTAGGTTTGTTTTCTCCCCGCTCTGCTCCTCCTGTTTTTGTCACCTTATCACCTCTGTAAATAAACATTCACTCGCACACCAACCAGTGCCTGCATTTTGGATCCTTTTCTCAATTCACCACACGACTGCTGCGCAGCCGTGACAGTACGACACGACCACAAGATGGATCCAGCGGCCTCGACCGGGGAGAGCGACCTCACACGCGCCCTACGCCTGGTGGACTGGGTAACCCACACCTCCAACACACGAGCGAAGGTTGTGAGGATAAATGCCATTGAGGCTATTCTGGATGGAAATCCCTATCTCCACCAGGTCAGGGGATTTACGGATTTAATCTCTGAGCTGCATAAAGCCCGGGAGGCGGTGCAAGGTCGGGAAGTGGCGGGTTCTGCCCAGCAACAGTGGACTACGACCGTCCCGAAGCAGCCGTCTCAGCTTCACCCACCGGAGGTTTCACGGCCCGACCCGCCGGAGGTTTGGCCCTGCCCGTCGGAGCTGTCAGCGGTGGGGAAGCAACGATCACGCCGCCAGCGCTTCACCCCACAGCCGGATTCAGGGACTTCTGTGCGACCAGCTGTGGTGAGTTCAAATGACACTGGTGCCTCTGAGACTGTGTTTTCTGGGGCTGTTCGTGGGGGGAGTAAAGACAGTACACAGAGCTTACCCACCTTCGTGGTAACTGACCTCTCACAAGTTGGCATTTTTAAAACATCCATAACAGTAACTGACCGTGTTTCATCCACTCCACCACCAACTCCAGTTTCACTTCAACCAGTACATAAGCCTTTAGCCAGCTCATTAGCCCAGCCTGCATCTATTCCATTAGCCCGGTCACCTGCCCCCTCCATACTGGGGGCTGTGTCTGCGCCACCCATCTTGAATCCCGTTCCTGGCGCCCATTTTAAGCGGAGAGACAAACACATTAAAACCACTCTAGTTTCTCAGAAACTGGCTAATTTAGAGACTGGTACTCGCCCCAGGGCCTCCCCAGAGGCTGAGTTTCTGCCTTCAGCCGACTCTGGACCCCTGGAGGCCAAGACGCCAGCTAAGAACTGCACCGTGCCAGCGCTGCCGGGGCAAAGCAAGTGCCCTGCGCAGTTTCAGTTACCGGTGACTTTGCCAGAGGTCCCCGCACCTGCTGGTTCTGTTCTGTCCCTGCCAGAGGTCTCCGCACCTGCTGGTTCTGTCCTGTCCCTGCCAGAGGTCCCCGCACCTGCTGGTTCTGTCCTGTGTGTGCTAGGGGCTCCAGTGCCCACTGGTTCTGAGACTGTTTTCGCTGTGGGGCCCGAGGAGCCCGTCCAGCCCCAAGCCTCGTCAGCTGGAGTTTCAGGAGAACCTAGCCAGCTTCCTGCCTCGTCAGCTGGAGGGCCCGAGGAACCCGTCCAGCTTCCTGCCTCGTCAGCTGGACGGCCCGAGGAGCCCGTCCAGCCCCAAGACTCATCATCCTCGCCAGCTGCAGCCTGTCCAGCCCCAAGACTCATCATCCTCGCCAGCTGCAGCCTCCGAGTCTTCATCCTCGCCAGCTGCAGCCTCCGAGTCTTCATCCTCGCCCGGTCCAGCTTCGGCTTCACCCACGCCGTCGCCTGGTCCAGCTTCAGCATCCTCGGCGTCGCCTGGTCCAGCTTCAGCTTCCGTCTCGTCTGGTGCTGCGAATGGCCACGCAGCCTTCAGGTCCCCAACTGCCGCCTCAACATCGTCAGTCATCGGCCAGGCCGCATGTTGGGCATCTTCACCACCGTGGCCGGCCTCCGGACTTGCTTTGTCGCCGCCGCTGTCGTGCGCCCGGTCGGCCCCCAGAACTACTTTCACGCCACTGCCTACTGCGTGACCGGCCTCCAGACCTGCCCCACTGCCGCTGCCTTTCACACGGTCGGCCCCCGGAACTGAACAGTTTTGGCCGCCGGCGCTGTCGGCCTCCGGGTCAGTCCCCTGAACTTGTCCGTCTGGGCCTTTTTGGACTATGTCCGTTTGCATAATTCTGTGTAACCCGGTGTTCAGGCTGCGTCTCTCCGCCAGCTTTCTTTGTGCATTTTGTTCCTCCTCCCGTGCGTGTTTGGTTTAAGTTGAGTTTAGTTTTCCCCAGTTTAGGTTTGTTTTCTCCCCGCTCTGCTCCTCCTGTTTTTGTCACCTTATCACCTCTGTAAATAAACATTCACTCGCACACCAGCCAGTGCCTGCATTTTGGATCCTTTTCTCAATTCACCACACGACTGCTGCGCAGCCGTGACAAATTGTTTCTTTAACATTTTTGTGCAGTGCATATATACAAATACTAGTGTTATGTCTAAGGAATTTACAAAAATGTACATTTTTAATTTCTTTTTTCTATTAAAATGTATTTAATTTGAGTAATATAGCAACACTTCAATGGAAGCGCTTATATTTTTCAGAAACACTGGCAGAGTCACACTGTATTTTTGCTCTGTAAAATCTGCCACCATCAGGGTGCAGTGTTGCTGTCAGTGAGCCTGTACTAGAAAGAGATAGTTTACACTATTCTCTGGCTCATAATGTTGACCTGGACTTTGTTGACTTTTGTTTGATATCTTTATTAGAATGCTTTTGGGAGAAATTAATTTGGTTAAAGAAGTTATTTATAAAGTCACATTTGGAACACTAGATATGACACAACAACTTAGTCATTACGTTACAGTCAAATGAAGACAAACTGAGTCTAAGGTTTGTCTGTGGATGGGTGTGACGGGTGGGATATCCACACACCATTAAGTGGTGGCTCTTCTCTGGAACTTAGATTACAAAAATTCAGAATTACATTACATTAATAACATTTTAGCACAGTAACAGAAAATAAAGGAGAAATGTCAAATGTCAGTGCCTAGTAGTCAGACCATCCGCACCCGTTTTTTGGTAAAAACAAGTGTTTGATGGGTCCAAATGCGCCTGTATCTCCCTAAGTGAAAAAACAAAACAAAACAAATTTTAGCTTTTCTTCAAGGTAGCTTGCATTTATCAAATACAATGTAAACACATCACATTACTTTACACATACAAATATAATATTTGTACTTATTGTTAGTAATATTAGAGACAGTGTTGCTAAGCAAAAGCGATGGCTGTGATCATCATGTACACGAAGAAGTTATCATAAATGTCAAGGGTCAATCTCTGGTCCTTCCAATTTGCAAGTCTGTTGAATGGCCTTCGTTTCTACTTTATTTAAATGACATGCACTATTTGTATTCTTGTTTTTCATCAGCTAGATTTGTAATGTATTATGTCTATTTATATAGGATATATTTATATAGGAAAGTGTACTGCTGCCTGGAAAGTAATATGCTATTTAAATAAAGATTTGTTTGCTGTCTTCCATCTCTTTGGTCATTCCTCTACACTGTATCTACAGCAGACGAACCAACCTGTGCACTGCCGGGATTGACTACAAAAAAGCCTCGGACTCTCTGCCCCTTCATCAGGAATTGGATGGGAATGTGGAGAATTACACTAGAGGCCAACTTCAAGCACAAGTCCCCATAAGTGTGAAATCTACAAAGGATATGCTTTGTTCCCAGTGCTGCGTAGAACTGAACCCTCTCAGCCATTAACATTAACAAAACTGGCTGTGGATGCGGACTACAGAATGGAGGAATTGTGGGCCACCTCCTCTAAATAAATGTTATAAAGCTGTCAATAGTGAATGAGTTACCAGTTCATTGATCTAGCCATCTGAGCTGAATTCATCATATATAGAGATATATCTATCTATCTATCTATCTATCTATCTATCTATCTATCTATCTATCTATCTATCTATCTATCTATCTATCTATCTATCTATCTATCTATCTATCTATCTATATCTATCTATCTCTATCTATATCTATCTATATCTATCTATATCTATATCTATCTATATCTATATCTATCTATATCTAGATATCTATATCTAGATATCTATATCTAGATATCTATATCTAGATATCTGAGTTCAATTCCAACATCAGGCCGGGGTCTTTCTGTGTGGAGTTTGCATGTTCTCCCCGTGTTTGCGTGGGTTCTCTCCGGGTACTCCGGCTTCCTCCCACCGTCCAAAGACATGCAGCTTGTGGGGATAGGTTAATTGGATAATCCAAATTGCCACTAGGTGTGAATGTGCGAGTGAATGTGAGTGTGAATGGTTGTCTGTCCCTATGTGTTAGCCCTGCGACAGACTGGCGACCTGTCCAGGGTGTACCCCGCCTTTCGCCCTATGACAGCTGGGATAGGCTCCAGCGCCCCCCGTGACCCTGAAAAGGATAAGCGGAAGCGAATGGATGGATATATATATATATATTTTAGACACTGGTGGAGAATGACCGAGCTAAGATCCTGTGGGACTTCCAGATACAGACGGACAAAATGGTGGTGGCTAACCAACCGGACATAGTGGTGGTAGACAAACAGAAGAAGACGGCCGTAGTGATCGATGTAGCGGTTCCGAATGACAGCAATATCAGGAAGAAGGAACACGAGAAGCTGGAGAAATACCAAGGGCTCAGAGAAGAGCTCGAGAGGATGTGGAGGGTGAAGGTAACGGTGGTCCCCGTGGTAATCGGAGCACTAGGTGCGGTGACTCCCAAGCTAGGCGAGTGACTCCAGCAGATCCCGGGAATAACATCGGAGATCTCTGTCCAGAAGAGCGCAGTCCTGGGAACAGCTAAGATACTGCGCAGGACCCTCAAGCTCCCAGGCCTCTGGTAGAGGACCCGAGCTTGAAGGATAAACCGCCCGCAGGGGCGTGCTGGGTGTTTTGTTTTGTTTTTTTTGGGGGATTCAGAGATTCTTTTATTGCTACCATATAATCTGCCTTATGAAGAATGTATTAATAACATGTTTCACAGTATCATTTATCAGTAATATTTCCTGCAGGGTTTATAAAATTGCATTGAATATGTCTGTCATCACATTGACCTTTCTATTTTTACAGGTTGAGTTCATTCTATACACAATGCATGAATGTGCTTGGTTAGAGTTGATGTTCCATTCTAGAAGGTTTTAAGCTTCACTGGTGAGAGTGTCCAGATGATACATGCTGAGGGGAGATGAGAACATAACAGGTTAATTGCATGCACGCTTACGATACACATATTAATCTAGTAGCTGGTCTGAGCGAAGGCCTAAGCGTCTTCTGCTTCAGTTTGAGACTGGCTGCAAAGTACTCTACTTAGTGATTAATGACGAGGGTCCATTATTAGCTCTCAGAGATGCTGAGACCTGAAGTTATTACCCTAAAAGGCAAGTAATGTAGAAAAGAGAAGTAATATGTCGGTGTATGGTTATTAGAAGTGTACGTGATGTACCCTTGTCTGCACGGGTTGAACTTTTGCCCGTCTGTCACCATGTATTTTTGAACTGTATTGACGTAGGTGTGATATTTTATCCTATAAAACCAGAACCCAATGTATTCTTGTCAGAGCAAAACAATCCGTATGCTGACGGTTGGTTGTTCTCCTGTGATAATAAAACTCATCGTTTGATTGCACTTTTCCGGAGCCTCCGTCGTTTGTTGTCTGGTCTAAAGTTGATCGATCTCGCAGCATTTGGTGGAGGATGCGGGCAACTGAAGATCAGTAGAACGAGGTTCAGGTGTTTGTTGTCGGCGGAGGTTGAGGCCGGATTTAGTGGTCAGACGGGCAGACGTCTCGGGTGATTTCTTGACTACTGTGGGCCCACATAAAAAGGTGAGCACAAACCTCTTAAACTGAAATTGTGCTGTATTGGATTATAATTCTAAAAATGTAGTCAAGAAGTTACTCATTGATCTCTGTTTTGAGTTTTGCCTGAGTAAAAGTGAAAGTATTAAGTAGTGTTGCATTCAAGGTCGACTCGTAAGAAACAGTACTGAGCTAAAAGTAACTCGAGATGTTGTTTTAAGGAAATAAGAGAATAAGAGAAGAAATAGAGAAGAGAGACTGATTTGTGTGTAAGGAATAAAGGGATTAAGAAGTGTCTAAAGTCACGGAACCGAAGGATTCCACCCCCGGGAAAGACGTTTCCTGGGTATTAAACTAGGGTGGGGCCCCGCTGAGACTTTGTGGCCTCAGATATAGCCCTGGTGATCGCAGAGGATCATCTTGAGAGACACTCAATAAATACATGTTTTAAGAGTAAATACCGGACAGAAGCTCAGAGGAATTGTGATATGTGTTGAGAATAAATACCGGACAAGAAGGTCCGAGGTGTTGATATGTGATTGAAGAGAAACTCAGGCCAAGCCGTGAGCTTGAGGTTTTGTAGTGAAGTGAGCTGATTATTAAAAGTGAGAAGTCTGATAATAAAATACTGGGAGCTATTACCTGTGCATTTTTGGGCCCGCCGTGGTCCGTGAAAAGCTGTGTTTTTGTTGTTATTCTTGTTGGCGTCTGAAAGACGAGCGGCAGTGTGCATATCCGGCTTGAACTGAACTGAGGTTGTGGCGTAGGAAACTGTCTGAAATAATTTAAAGTGCCAGGCGCCTGCAGGCTGGCTGTGTGAGGCTTTTTAAAAGTCTCTTTTTCCTTTCTTTTCTCTCTGGCGAAAAAGTGCGTAGTTAACATCTGGGTGCGGCCACTTCCCCTTTTTAAGTTCAACGGAACAGGCACGTTGATCAACCAGAAACGCAGTAATAAATGAAGGAGCGAGTGCACGGTGAATGGAAGAAAGGTTCCCCTATCAGACGTTTGATTCTAGGACATTAACTGGTTTTACCTTGACTATTTTGCTGACACCTGTCACTCATGGGGAGCCTGTGGAGGTGTTGGTTTGTTGTGAAACATCAGATAGAGAGTTTGATTTTGTTAGAGCAGAGATTTTAACCGAACCAGAGTTTCGGGTTGATTGTGTAGAACTGTGTGAAGGCTTAGCCGCAGTTCTGGCCCAGCGTGGTCATTTAGAAGAGTGAGAATTTCCACAGTAAATGTTGGTGTGCCATAATATTTTGTTTCAGTGAAAACCGAGAGAATTTAGGGGAAACTATTATATGCTTGTACTCCCTGCAGACATAACTGAGGACCAGCTTCTTGAGTTTGTTGGTCATTGTTTAAGAAGGTTTAAAGAGCTGGCTGAACTTGCTGAGAGAGGATTTGTTTCTGAATGAGAGATTTGAGTGTCTTTAGGTGTGATCTAGGTGTTAAGACTGGCTGGGTTGTGCAGTTGAAACCACTTGTTTTATCAAAAGTGTACCAGCAGATATTGTTTCAGCTAAGAGCTACTGGGTGCGGCCTACTTCCCCTTTTTACTTCCCCTTTGAACAGGAGAAGAAACACGCACTGTAGGCCTCTTTAAGATTAAAAGAATAACGTTGCTTGTCTCTTGGTGATTTAAAAAGCAGGCCTTGCTGAACGGTGTGAGTTTGACTTTAACAGAAAGAGAAGAGAATTGTTTCTAACTTTGTGCAGGTCTAAGGTATCTGAAATATACAACTGCGCAGTTTTTGGGTTGGCCCGCACTTCCTCTTTTTACTGAGGATTGGTCTACAAGTTGCATGAAGTATAAAAGCTCTGTGCTTGGTTTTAGAGCAAGAGTTGCAGCTGGTGTGGTGTGTTTATTTTGTAGCGCTGATAATTGTGGCTGTTTTGAGAATTTGTGAAGCAAATGCTGTTCTGACCCAGTGCTGGTTATATCAAGCAGGGTACGAAAAGAGGAAGTGACTGCTCGGGCTGCCACAGCGCTTCTGACGGAAGGAGGAAGTGACTGTTGGGTGGCTGCAGGGCATCTGATAAAGAAATAGGGAAGTCGCCTCAAGAAACTTGCAAGGAGGAGTCATATAGCAGCCATTTTGGGGAAATCTCAGAGGAACCAAAATGAAGAGCTCAACTATGACATCTAGTGAACCAGGGCTATATAAGCCACTAAATGATCAACTGGAGCAGCTGAGCAAAGCCATCCACATGTCTTGTTCAAGAACAACTAAAGCAGCAGATAAAGAATTCAAAGCTGTAAGGAAATATGTGGAGAAATTATGTGCTGCCCAACAAAAACTTTGCAGGACAGACACCCTCTATACTTGATCTTCAAAGAGGAAGTCCGACAGAAAACACCTGGTGCCGTCAGGATGTTTAAGTGACACAGAAGTTCAGAAAATCGAGTCAGAAATGGTTTTGTGGCTCTTGGTAAACTGATTTTGAGGGAAAATCAGTGTTTATTGTGCTGAAGTAACAGATCCGGCGTGGTCTGAGGAAGAAATAAATCGGTGAATGGTTCATATACCTACATGAATTTTGGTGGATCCACTGAGGTCCAGAAGAATAATCAATGTGGACTGTGTTGGTTTGGATGTTGATAAATGATCCAGGAAGGATTGCCCTGGGTCTGTGTCGGTGTGTTGTTCAGTAACAACATGCGCAGTTCAAGTTGGGCGCTCTTCCTTACTCTTTTTGTTTCAAAACACGAAGGGTGTTTGTTTCACTTTAAGGTTGGATTAAGAATTACTGTGTGAGGAACGGTTTCACTTTTGACTAGGGAGATAATAGGCTTACTTTTGGGTCTATGAGAATTGAATTACACTGAGAAGGGGATCTTCTGAATGCGCAGGCTGTTTGCTACTGTGAGACAGTGGAGAGAACTTACGAAGTTACCTTCTTTCACCAAGTAAGAGTGGAAGATCTCGTAACATTCTGGTGGAGATGTCGGGGTAAAAAGAGTGAGCTCGGACGAGGAAGTCCGAGAAAAGGACACCTTGAGTTGAGCAAGGTGTTTAACTGACTCAGGATTTCAGAGAATCGAGTCAGCTGTGATCTTGAGTTCTGATGGTAAATTGATTTTAAAGGAAAATCAATGTTTACTATGATGAAGTAATTCTGAAGATATTACTAGATGTGCTGTGATACAAGTGAAGAATAAGTTGTGTACATGAGGATACACAATTGTGTTAATATTGCTGGATCGGCTGCGGTCCATTTGATAAGTGAATGCTGACAAGAAACTGTTTTAAATCCTCACTGGCAGCGGTGAGATACATGTGCTGAAGATTACTGGACCCGGCGAGGTCCATTTGATGAAGTTCTTGGGCAGATAAATGACAAACAGTTCTTCAAGTGTGTGGAGAATTTAAAAAAGAAAAAACTGAACTTGCAGGTTCTCTGTACTGTGTGGACTTATATCAGAGTTACAAGTCCAAAGGTTATGCCCTGGAGGCCAAGAGTTGTGTATAGAGAAGAACATGACTTAGAAAAGGACATTTAAGGTCACAATTTGCCTAAGATGGGGAGAATTGTCCCATATGTGTTTATTTCTCTTCTCTTTTAAGAGGACAGACGCAGTTACTGAGTGTTGTCTACTTCCTCTTTCTGATTCTTGAAAGCATTTTTGATAAAATACTCTTAGGAAAGCGTATTTTGAGTGCTTCTAAGTGTGTGAATGCTGTGAGTACTCGATTTGAATGATTCTGTGTGATTTGTGCAAAATAATAAATAACTAATAATAACTCATAGGCGAGTGTGTGAACAGAGGAAGTCTGAGAGAGAAGTGTGTGCGTAGGCAAACTGCAGAGTGTGTGCGTGCAAAAAGGGGGTATTGTTTTTACATCAAGATTTAGTAGAACTAAAGTAGAACGTCACAAACAAACAGATAAAAAAGTAAAATAAAGAGAGAAAATAACTGACAATTACATTAATGAATAGAGAACACACATACACAAAGTGCCATATGTGAAATTATTTTAGGAAAGAATCAGAAGTGAGATAGTTTAATATAAGATGCAATGAAGGAAGCAGCTTACACTCCTTTAATTTCCAGAGCCAGTGTGTCCCCTCCCCTCACAGCACCCCTGCCCACTTGGCCCCCGTATCAGGCGAGTATGGAAGGCTGGATAGCCCATGACGGGTAAGATCCCACCTCGAAACCCTGGGACAACCTAAGGCAGGCACAGTCACGATTACTTGGCCTCAGTCCCTGTGAGCTCAGATTCACTGGTGAGATGAGTGAAGAAGACGGGACTTCAAGGGTAAAGCCGCTGGGCTGAGGCGGAGGGGGAAATGTCATTAATAATGACCAGTGATGAGCCAAAGAGAGAAAACACTCCCTCTCTTTCTGGTTGAATTGTTCACAGCGCCATGTCTCCATAAACCTGACAAGTGGGCCCTAACGTCTGGCTGAGGACAAGGAATGCTGTTATTTAAGGCGGGAAATCGAAATTTGGGTTAGCAAATTTGGGAAGGAGAAAACTGACTGTTTAAAGGGAAAATTGTGAAGGAGTCTGAAACACTGCAAAGCAACACATGCAAAATCACACACACACAAACAGAAAATGCATTAACCTTACAAAGATAAGACAAGCTCATGATGATTAATGCATAGACATTGATTAAACCTGGCTTAGAACACAAACATACGCGATGAAGATCAGCTTGCTATTTGTATGAGTGATAGAATGGGGTGAATGTTTAATAGAATACACTTGTGTTTGAAGCTGAGGAATAACTCAAAAGAAGTTATATGACAAAGGGAGTGAGTTATGGAAAAAAGAAACAGTGATTAAAGTAGTTTTAAAAGAGTGACTTAGGAGTGCTCTCGTACTGAGTGATCAAAACCAGTGATCACGGTTGAAAGAAATAAAATAATTTAATAAGGTGGTAATGTTTGAACATGTATTTCTCTTGTCACGGCAACTTCTTGAGAAGATGACTCAGTATGCAAAGTAGTTGAATGACTCGGGACAGGAAAAGAAAAAAGAGAAACTTGGGTTTCCTGTCTGACTGTGTGAGTGAAGCTTGCACTGGAGGAGACACTGTGACTTTGTGGCGTTTAACAAGACTTTCTGTGTATTGAGCAGGTGAAATTATGTCAGTTGACTTCAGAGTGTCAGGACCCTGAAGAACTTGTGGCAAAATGTTCTGTGTTTAAGATTTTTGAGGTTGTTGTTGTAGTGATGGATTGATTCGGTCAGCTTGCTTTGGATGTTCTTGTTATTTTAATAGAGGGATTTTGATTAACCATGGACATGTCTGAGAGGGGCCCATTATTTTGGTAACAGTGCACTTAGAGAAAACCTGTCAGGTGATTTTGTTTTGTGCTTTGATGAGCTAATAATCAGCTCTCTTTCTCTCATTTTTATTCTAAGCAGGCCTGCAACAGTGAATAACAGCGCTGAAAATTCTCGGGAGAGCAAATATAAGGTGGGCTTTCCAGATTACAACTGGCTGAGGAGAAGCCTACCTGTGATCAGGTCTAAGTCCCTGTCTAAAAGGATTGTAGCGATTCAATCCAGTCAAAAGCATAAAAAACTAGCTTCCTAAACAAAACAAAGAAACAAAACAGAATAAAACAAATGAATGAGCTCATGTTGCTGAGAGTGGAGAATCTGATTATTTGTGCGGGGGTCTCCACTATTAGCAATACCTGGTATGAATATGTATGAATGGATGTGTGCAAATGGACGGTGACTGGACGGATGAGGTGAACGAAGGTTGGACCAACTGGACACTGAGGCAGTAATTCTTATGACTGGACTAAGGTTAAGCACATGACTGATGACTGTTCTGTTTTAAGTTTTCTTTCTTATAACACAGATTGGATCATAAGTGAGGAAAATTCAGTATGAAATGTGAAGTTCGGGTTAACACACAGGTTTTGTTTACCTGAGAGGAGGATTGCTGAGGTGTGAAATGATATGACTAACCTTTTTCTTTAATTTTCTAAGCTCAGGTGAAGCATTTTGAGTTTCTGACACATCTTAATGTGTTACAAAAGGGGGGATTTAAGGTTTAATTTGAAATGGGTTTTAGGATCATTTTATGACTTTTGGGGTGTTTGATGATTTAGATATGGTAAAACTGAGGCAGAAATTGTTATTTTCATGTTTAAGTTGAAGGATTAAAATGAACTGAATCCTGTTTAGAAGATAAACTCTTTACACACATAAAGAGCATTGAGATTAAGTAAAGTTAATATAAAGGATAGAGCCCAGAACATGGTATCTTGAACCAACTTTGAATGATTAAGGGAACATTAGATGAACACAGTAGATTAGTGAGGTGTAGCAGGGAGAGGCTTTCTGCTTTCTATCCTTTACAGGAGAACATTCCAGTACCACAGCGACCATAGGGGTGGCGAGGATCTCCAGTTTCACAAAACAGGTCACATCTGGAGTACACGCTGTGGACAGGGCGACCCCGGAGGCAAAGGTGGTGTGGCTGAAGGTGCTCAAGGTGGAAGGAACCACGCTGGACGGGTCCTTACGAGGTCATTTCCAGAACGACTACAGCAGTTCAACTGGAAGAGAAAGGCGACACCTGGTACCACTGGTCGCAGTGTGCACCCGCACACGAGAGCTTGGTAGAGGAAATCTCGTCTTCAGAGAACACAGGTGTCAACAAACAGAGGCAGAATAAACCCTCTCACCTGTGCAACGGGCCGACCAGTAGTCCACCTGGAAGGCCGAAGAAAGAAGAAGAGCATCGCAGAAGGTCGCCGCGCCACCAAAAGGAGCGGTAACAAATTGAAAGAACTAGAAGGAGTGAAGGTGTAGGAAGTAGATTTAGGGCAGCTCACAGCCCGGCGTAAACGCAAGGTGCTGTCTCACAACTTGATTTATTTGTTTGATTTTTTGATGACAAAATAATTAGGAAACATTGAAGCATACAACCCGTTGAGGGGAGAGATAGGGTTCGGCAATTGAAAGGTATTGTTTTGTTGAGCAAAATCTCTTTTGTTATATTTTAGCTTTTAACATGGAACACGCCTCTCTGGAGCTTTTCTCCTTAGGGTACCCGAGGAAAAAACCCTTATCCATAGAGACTATGCCAGCTTCCAAACAGACAAAAACAAACTAAAAGCTAGAAATAAACAACATAAACAATCACGAAGAACAAACAACACAGAATCCACATCTGAACCAAAGATTAAAACAGTGAAATGTGGATTATTAAATATTAGGTCTCTTGCAGGGCGCATTTTGTGAATCGGTCGGACGCGGATGCCAGTCCAGCACAGCACTTCCTGAGACAATAGTTGCTAAAACGGGATCGGTGAAAAGACTAAAGCGCGAGGTGTCAGGTAAAGGTGATGAGTGTCTCAGCACATACAATGGCATAGAATTAAATTATGTTAAAGGGTCCACCAGCTCATTCACGTTTGATTTGTGTGACGTCATTAAGTGTGCAGGAGCTAGTAGCAGCTGGAGAGCATATGATGTGTGGGTCTGTAATCACCCTATGATATGCTCCAGTCATGCTTATTGGAGCCCCTCCTGGGGCAAACACATCCATACATACACAGCAGGTCAGTGGTGCTCCTGGGAAAATGAGGTAGGTTGGACAGGAGTAGGATGGCAGCCAAATATGCCGGAAGGCCTGCAAGGAATAGTAATTCAAAGGGTTTATTCTGTTTTTTCATAACCCTGTCACCATCTTCTTAGGTCCATGGAACATACTGCCTAAAGCCGAGAGCCCGGGAGGCGTATTTTATCTGGTAATCGGGGTGGACGTGTCAGGAACAGATTCGTTTGGGGTAATTAGGGTACACTTAGTTTACCCCAAAGCCTGAGTCGCACTTAAAAACTCAACCACCACTCTAACTGATAAACTAATAATCTCGGCACCAAACACGATCGGGCAAGCGGAGAATGCCAATTCATTTATGCCAAAACAAGATAACTATACATGTTTCAGGTTTTCTACAGATAATGTAAAGTACCAGGTGGGAGAAATCGACCCTACTTGGTGTGCTGTCACACCCACGGGAAGAACCATGAATAATGTGAGTGACCCGAGCACATTAATTGGAACATGGGCAAGAAGTGGGTTGTATTATTATTGTGGGCAAAGCACCCTTTTGGTTCGTGTCCCAAGGGGAAGCGTAGGGACATGTGCGATGGTGCCACTGGGAGCTCCTCTCATACTGATTGGAAATCAGGTAAAGACTATTCAGCAACACAACACACGTACCTTAGCAGCCAGACATAAGAGACACATTTTGGCAAAAAGAGGGACCCAGGGTATACATGCATATGACCCCCGGCTAAACTCTCCGACTAGGATAGACTCCATAGGAGTGCCCAGGGGAGTTTCAAACGAGTATAAGCTGGCAGACCCAGTAGCTTCGGGGTTTGAAAGTATATTCCTTTGGATAACGCCTAATAAGAATGATGACCGCATTAACTACGTTCATTACAACTTACCAGGGACGCCATGGAAGGGTTTGCAGAATAATCCGACTTCGCTGATGGGAGTGCAGAATCGAATGGCCCTTGACATGTTGTTGGCGGAGAAAAGGGGGCGTCTGTGCTATGTTCGGAGACATGTTCTGCACCTCTATCCCCAACAATATATATATATATATATATATATATATATATATATATATATATATATATATATATATATATATATATATATATATATATTTTTTTTTTTTTTTTTTTTTTACCATAAGTGTGTGAATGTTTGTGCCATTACTTTAACATGCTATGCAGGGGTCTGTCCTTCCATGATAGTTCCTACCTCTTGTGCCACTTCTTTCTCTGCTTTCTGGCGCCTGAGATAATCACTAAGCAAAATATCAGTTGTGGTCACCTCCCTGATTTATTTATGGATTTCTTTGTTTCATTGTAGGTAATGGTTCTGACACTCACTCTTACTACTCCTTGGGCACCTTCCATCTGCTTAACCTACTCTACAGCCTTAGGATACTGAACTTGGGATGAATCCCTCCATGCATGGTGAGGTGGTTCCTTGTTAGTGGCTTCTATCTCCTCCTTTGGCCAGCTGATAATTCCAGCAAGGTATATGATCACCAGCAGGACGTAGGTATTGATTGCCCACTTGTTGTTCTTCCCATTCAGCTGACTCCTCAGGCTTTGCTTTACTTTCTGCAGATATTTGGCTGTTGCAGCTTTCCAAGGGGCCTCCTGGGGTGGATGCTAGGCCCTGTGATGGCTGTAGCTTAAGAGGTAAAAAGTGACTCCCAAGCTAGGCGAGTGGCTCTAGCAGATCCCAGGAACAACATCCGAGATCACTGTCAGGACTCTCAAGCTCCCAGGCCTCTGGTAGAGGACCCAAGCTTGAAGGACCGACTACCCACAGGGGTCAGAGGGGATTTTATTTTTTTGAGATTGTAATTAATTCCACACCAGAAAATTAATTATTAATTAATTAATTAATTATTAATAATTCATTATATTATTTAGATCCCTTAGTATCATTAAAATTGATTCTAAATATCCACGTTTCCAAATATATTTCAAAATATACAAGCTTTCATAGTGTGTCCTAATTTTCTCACAAGATAGATAGATAGATAGATAGATAGATAGATGTGGCTGTGGATGCGGACTACAGAATGGAGGAATTGTGAGCCACCTCCTCTAAATAAATGTTATAAAGCTGTCAATAGTGAATGAGTTACCAGTTCATTGATCTAGCCATCTGAGCTGAATTCATCATATCTATATATATATATCTATATCTATATATCTATCTATATATATCTATATATATATCTATATATATATATATATATATAGATAGATATATAGATATATATAGATATCTATATATCTATGTATCTATATATATATATATATATATATATATTTTTTTTTTTATTATTTATTATTTTTTTTTACCATAAGTGTGTGAATGTTTGTGCCATTACTTTAACATACTATGCAGGGGTCTGTCCTTCCATGATAGTTCCTACCTCTTGTGCCACTTCTTTCTCTGCTTTCTGGCGCCTGAGATAATCACTAAGCAAAATATCAGTTGTGGTCACCTCCCTGATTTATTTATGGATTTCTTTGTTTCATTGTCGGTAATGGTTCTGACACTCACTCTTACTACTCCTTGGGCACCTTCCATCTGCTTAACCTACTCTACAGCCTTAGGATACTGAACTTGGGATGAATCCCTCCATGCATGGTGAGGTGGTTCCTTGTTAGTGGCTTCTATCTCCTCCTTGGACCAGCTGATAATTCCAGCAAGGTATATGATCACCAGCAGGACGTAGGTATTGATTGCCCACTTGTTGTTCTTCCCATTCAGCTGACTCCTCAGGCTTTGCTTTACTTTCTGCAGATATTTGGCTGTTGCAGCTTTCCAAGGGGCCTCCTGGGGTGGATGCTAGGCCCTGTGATGGCTGTAGCTTAAGAGGTAAAAAGTGACTCCCAAGCTAGGCGAGTGGCTCCAGCAGATCCCAGGAACAACATCCGAGATCACTGTCAGGACTCTCAAGCTTCCAGGCCTCTGGTAGAGGACCCAAGCTTGAAGGACCGACTACCCACAGGGGTCAGAGGGGATTTTATTTTTTTGAGATTCTAATTAATTCCACACCAGAAAATTAATTATTAATTAATTAATTATAATTAATTCATTATATTATTTAGATCCCTTAGTATCATTAAAATTGATTCTAAATATCCACGTGTCCAAATATATTTCAAAATATACAAGCTTTCATAGTGTGTCCTAATTTTCTCACAAGATAGATAGATAGATAGATAGATAGATAGATAGATAGATAGATAGATAGATAGATAGTCAGTCAGAACTACCCTTCTGGCAGTTCTGACTACCTTTCCTCTTTTTGTTACCCACCTACTACACTTCTACAGTCAAAATGACATTTCTATCCTAGTAGTGTAGATCAGTGAATCGATGTCTCGTCTCATTCACTCTCGGCATACAGCTTTTATTCAATACTGGAAAATGAGGAATAATTGTACTGTTCAACCGTATCCGTTTCGCAATATAATCTCTCGGGGATAACTTTGTCGGAGATGAAATGCCGGGTTGCTAGCGAAGCTCCAAATGCTATCCAGACCACCGACAGGCCCGCATGCCACAGCCGCTCTATCACATGATGCATACTGCTCTGACGTGCTAACGTTCTGAGGTGAGTTACGGGGTGTTGCAAGTTTTGTGAGGTGCTTTCGTGATATTTAATAGATCGGATTACATTTTTTATTTTTCTCCGATATCCGATCCAGTAATTTAGGTCAGTATCGGACCGATACCGATACGTAATATCGGATCGGTCCATCTCTAGTAGAGAGTTCCCTGTGCTGCTGCATCACTGTGTGGCATGGAATCTGCTCTATGGCAAAGAAGATGACTCTGCCAGCGGTTGTGAAAACTACACAGAGGATTGTAAGCAGCAGCCTCCACACCACCAAATTAATCTATACCAACATATGTCAGAAATGTTCCCAGTTTAACACTGAAACACAGAAGGATATAGGACAAGGGCTTTATTGTATCTTTATCATCAGCAGGGGCAGATCTACAGAAATTTCCTAAATTCTAAAGACCTACACCCACATTTTGTAAACAATAAAGTTCTATACAACTATTTACCAAAAGATGGAGGCACTGCATCTGGAGTTTTTTTTTTGTACCTCTATTTAAAACTACTAAAAACAAAAATTAGACAACAATTAGGTGTCACACTAAGATGCCACACATATTATTTGTGCCAGTGCAAAAAAAATAGTTTGTCTGCCACAAGACAGAGGAGAACACCACAAGCTTAAACCCTGCAGGTCTGACAAGAGGAGGTGCAAACTTACTGTATTGCTCACTCTGTCAATGTTAACTGTAGCTAGGCTCAAAGTGTTAATGCTAGTTTATTTTAATAAACAACACTGTCATATGCAAAACGTGGGTTCCACTAGGGGTAGCAAGAGATTAATTTTAGGTGGGCACATGCCACCCTTGAAGATTCAACATTGATCACTAGTAATATACATCAGATTAGAGAGAGAGAAATGCAGAAAATAAAAAGCACAAAGCAAAATAAATGAATAAATAAGAAATAGAAATTCTCCTTCTTTCTTCTATTCCCAAAGCATGCTTTGTTATTGCTAAAAGGATTCAGTATTATCACACATTTAGCATTATGATTATATTATTATATTATTTTGGACATAATGGACATAATTGTCCATCATGACAACATACTTATTCCAAGTCTGGTTCAACAAGACTCTATCACCTTTTTTCATTGACTTTACTTTAACAGTGGTTTGTAAACACAAGGTCAATATCCAAAAGGTTTTTGAGTCTTGTTAAAGCATCATATGTTCTTTTGTTTGTTTTTGTGTTATTCGCGACTTTAATGAAAGGTAAAGAGAAGGAGTCCAAGCAGCAGATGGATCATTCCCAGTCTGATAGAACAAGCGTCACTTTTGGTTGTAGAGGCAGTTGTTGCAGTTGATGTAGCAGTTGTAGCTGCAGAGCTTGTAGTTGAGGCGGTGGTTGTAGTTGTAGTTGGGTGGTGGTTGTAGTTGTGGCGGTAGTTGTAGTTGGGGTGGTGGTTGTAGTTGTAGCGGTGGTTGTAGTTGTAGTTGGGGCAGCAGTTGTAGTTGGTGCTGCAGAACAGGCAACACCTGATACTGTACCAACGCTCTGCATGAAAGGTAGAGAACCCAGGCTTGAAGCAGCTGCACACAGGTTTGCAGATGCGCAGCCGTAACCTGGATACGTGCCGGTGCCGGTTTTGACTGCAGATGAAAAAGAAGAATTTCAGGATTTGTTTCAATTTGGCTACTTTCCAGGAAGCTTAATATATTTCATGCAAAAAACAACTTAACAGCTTTTTAAAACGTGTATGTGTTTGTCTGACTTCCAGGCTTGAAATTTAAAATCTTATCACAGTAACTTTCACACCCAAGGATAACATTTAGTATAAATTAGGGTAAAAGTTTCTGCTCTTTTATATGTCAGATGTATCACAAAAGAATTTGAAATCATCTTTGATACGAAACCGATGACACAACTGATACAACATAAAGACTTACTGGTTGATTGGAAGCATTGGTTCTCCACTCCCTGACACTGTAATGTGGAGGAGCACTGACCAGTGGAAGGGTCACAAAAGTTGCATACTCCACCATTATTTGACTGAGAAGCAGGATCTGAAACAGAAAAGGAGGACATTTCATTTCAGAACAGAGACTCTTACAACATCAGATTATTGTTTTTATTTCTTTATATTATTCTTTTGTCTTCAATGATCAACGTAGTATTTAACTTACTTGGTAGAGTTGCTGAGTTGCAGTCATCTGTGTTGCAGCATTGAGCAGAAGCCAGAGCACTTTGAAAACCCAGGTCGACTGAAAATGTCTGAGAGGTTACGGCTGGACACAGGGAGGAAGATGCACATGCCTTGTAGATTTGTGTGACCGGAGTTCCAGATGAAGTAGCTACAAATTCAAAGTGCAGTTTGTTAATGTTGATGGAACACAAATAGCTTCACAGGGGATGTAATTTGGTGAAAATATGAAATATGATATGAAGAAAACATTACCTAGAATGGTAGCTGTAACACACATTGGTTCCGATGAGGAGCATGTAAGTAGTGCTGTGCTTGAACATGCTGAATTTGTGCAGGTTTGGCACTGGAGGGCTCCAGCTGCAATCAGGAGAGAAACACAAAAATGATCATCACAATTTAAATATATAGCAAATATGAGATGTTCTGAAAGTTCATATTGGGTTACAGCAGGTTACAGTTGAGTCAATTCTACTCACTAACTTTGGGGGAAAAAATTCCAATGTAAGATTTAAATTAAAGATTTAAAGTTTTAAATTAGACTCTCTTCTACCTGCAGGTGAAATGAGTGTAGTTACCTGTGGTGGAGAGTGCCCAGAGGAGAAACAGAGAAAACAGCAGCTTCATTGTGATGAACAGGTCAGTTCTGCAGATTAGTTTCCCTGGACTGTGATACTAAAGCTGAGGAGCAGCACTGCACTTTATATACTGAACAGGTGACCTCACAATTGCATGTGTTCACATTTTTACAACATGACCATTCATACAATTTGCTCTTCTTTTGTCAAATCATTATGTCACAGCACCTTACCACACCTTTCCTCTTCAATTCAACAACAAGTATTCGTGCATCACAAAAAACACAGGAATTCTTTTTTACATTATTAAGTTTTTAACAAATGTGAATGACCTTGCGTCTTGTGTCATTAAGCCATCATCTTTAATTTTGACGTTGAAACCATAATTGACGTTTTGTTCAGACAATTCAATTTATTTATAACAGCTGACACTTCCAAATAAAATCAGGACCAAATGTTATGAAACAACCCTGGAATAACTTTTCTACAACTGATGAAGATCAAGCCTAAATGCTTTACATTAAGTGTTGTCCACTACATATACTACTAATGATAAATGGTGTCTAAATAGATCAGGGGTTATCAACTACATTTGTCCAAGGACCAGAATTTTATCAGCACACACTGTGAGGACCAGATGCTCTCATAAAGTAACTAAAGTAACATAAACATAACAACAAGTACCTCACATTACCTGTACTGCAACAAGCCACTAGAGAGTGACTGCAATATTTTAGGCTTCATATTTGTGAGGCTAATAATGCATACAGTGCTTTAGTTTGTGGAGTTGGCCTGAATATATTACATGCATGAAAAAATGACATTCCTCAAGAGCCTTAAGTGTTGTGCAATTTGATACAATTTCATACAAAAGCTGGAATTTGTTAGCTGTTGAACAGCAGAAATTGGGTTATCTTGTCAGAGGTCTTTGTTGCAAAACAAAATCAATTTTAAAAAGGGGACAGCCACACTGTACATACAATAGACTGGTGCATAAAGCATCTATGCATAACAAGCAAATAAGGCTGAAAATAGTGATGGGAAACAGCTCTTGAAGCACACTGGAAGATGGACCTGTGCGGGAAGCGTTGGTTCAGGTGGACGTTTGGAAGCAAGAGAGCAAAGATAAAACAAAATTCATCCTAATGTTTTTCAAACTTGAAGAATAATTGTGGTCTTTTGCTGCTGTTTGGTAAATTTTGCTTGGAGCCTGCAGAAACTTGCAGTTTTGGAATCTGTGCTTTCTGAGTGAACTCTGGCGATTCTGTGGAAACAGGCAGAAGTGTTTAACAGGTTAAGTAGAAAGTTAATGCAGAAAACCATAGCTTTAATGAAGAATGGACTGATACGTATGTACTCATAGTGCAAACTTTTAGAAATGCTGTACCTGGGTGCCTCATTTGCAAACAAAGAGTCGCGGTTGCTAAATAATAATGTAGTTTATAAAGATAGGCTAACAAGTCCTCTGAAGACAGAGAAATCATGGGACAAAAGAGGGACAAAACTCAGAGATCCTACAGAGGTCAAGATAAAACAAAAGAAAGAAGTCCAAAAAGAACTATTAATTTGCTAACAAATGTTGTGTTTTTAATCTCAAAATTAATATATCTGAAAAAAACAGTGATCATTGTAGATGTCTATTTAATCAGCTTATACTACATAACAGTTTTCATTCCTACTTGAATGCCAGTTGTTGACCATTTCAATATGAAAACTTGATTTCACTCACTAACACAGTATAAACAGTGTGGTGTGAAATCTGTTTGATTTTATGTGTAAGTTGAAAGAAAATCATCAGATGTTCCTTGATGCAAGAACTAACAGTCATGACTGTGAGGTAACTGTCTGCATAAAATATAAAACATGTTAATCACTCTTTATTTTCTTGCCCCACACCTGCTTCATTCTTTCCTGTAGATCTGGTTTGTTGAGAAACTGACGGCTTTGTGATCAATGGTGTAAAACCTGCTGCAGGTGTGGCAGCTGCCTAACCCGATCAAGATCAATACGTGAACAGTGAAGTAACTGTGCTTTTACTCAGCTACTGTACTGAAGTGTCTTTAAGCTCAAACATTGATTTTCTGGTTTATGCTTCTATGCTTTGTACATTTTGCTCTTACACGCTTCAAACAGCCAAGAAATCATCTAAACCTCATGATCTACCATCTCAAATGTTTTCAAAAACCATCATGAAGCACAACTGACGCTGTAACTCTGTCACAGTGTTGTGCTACTCTCTGAATTTACCACACCTGCTGTTGTTAAACAGATGTCATTGCCACGCTCTCTTTGTAACATAATAATAGCACGCCTATTCAAATCAAACATACAGCATGTTATTTATCAAGTATGATCATGTGTCACATACACCTTCTTTTGTTATCTATTATGGTCTAACACAGAAATAACGCAGGTTGTTTCTGAATCACTTAATTAAGGGTTTGGCCATTACATTAATTTTTCAGCTAATGCCCTGGTATGTCACCTCCACCACAGCCGAGTTATCTTTTAATATATGCTTCTCTTTACTATTTCTTTACTCCTTTCTGTTTCCATGTCTTAGATGAAACATCTGAAACACTACTGTGTGACAAACATGAACTATAAAAGGAAGACTTTGACTGAAACTGCAGGGGAAAAAACACAATGTCCAGCTTGAAATGGACATTTTCAACGAATGCCTGTGCAACTGTCCAACTGTGCATGGAATAAAATAAAATATAAACAGGGGAGCAAGAATAAGTAGCAGATAAGAGAAGTATATGCATCCTCACTTAGATCTTCCTGTTCTCCAGATGGCTCAGCATTCTGTGAAGGGTGATGATGATGGCATCCTCCGTGAACTGATTTGGTATGTACACAAACTGATTGTGGTCGAGAGAGGGAGATAGGCAGCCTCTGATGTACTGAGAACTTTTCGCCTTCTAGTGGGTCCTGTGCTCTCCTCAGCGCCATAGAGCCCTGTTGGCTAAACCAAACCAGTTCTTATGCCTTCAACTGACTGGTTTGCTAATTAGTCAGTGATAGTCTGTGGAGGCATATCCATGGAGGGACCTCTACAAGCTAGGCAACGGCAGCCTGACTGCTATTAGGTATGATCAAGAAATCCTTGGGCCCATTGTCAGACCCTGCTCTGTTGCTGTACATCCTGGCTCCTCCTGGTGCCCGTCAATGCCCAGCCTCAGCATTATTATTAGCCTCATGCAGCATCTCAGTGATGCCGTGGACCAAGCATGTCCTAACATTACAAGCATGCGTACATGCACATGGGCGCTGTACAAACTAGAGATGGCACGATACCACTTTTTTACATCAGATACTGATATCATAAATTTGGATATCTGCCGATATAGATATAAATCTGATATAATGTATTTTATAATCAATAAAATGTTATTTTTCTCAAATATCTTGCTGCATGTTGTATAAGTTCATACTCAAGTTTAATAAAACAAAACAAAATTAAAGCTATTCTACTATACCTGTATGCAAAAAATATATGGGGGTCGTACAAACTACTGATACTGATACTGATACTAATACTGCCTTGAAATGTCTGCAAAATGAACTAGCCTACAGCACAATTTTTTCACTTTGATTTTAAATGTGTCTTTTATTTGAGAGATATACAGGAAATAAATCCCATTGAGATGGGGCATTTTCAAATTGTGTCATGCTCCTGAGTCTGAGGACTCGGTGTATTGTGTTTCTTTATATTATTCTTTGTTCTCGGTTATTCTGTTTTGTCTTTTGTTTAGGTTTGCTATGTGTTAGTGTTTTGTTTCATGCCTGCCTGTGTTCTCTCTGTCTGTCCATGGTGTTATTGTGTCTGCTCATGAGTCTGCCTGTCAAGTTCAGTGTCCTGTCTGGTTCTCTGTGTCTGTTAGTTTCCTGTTTTATTCTGAAAGTTCATGTCTCATGTCAGTGTGTTCAGTTTTACCTCTCCCCTGTCTCGTTAGCCTAATTGCTCCCAGCTGTGTCTCCCTCCTGTGGCCCATTCCCTGATTACTCCCCGTGTATTTAAGCCCTGTGTTTTCCTGTGCTCTCTGTTGTGTCGTCTGTTTAACTCCATGTCCGTTTGCATAATTCTGTGTAACCCGGTGTTCAGGCTGCGTCTCTCCGCCAGCTTTCTTTGTGCATTTTGTTCCTCCTCCCCTGCGTGTTTGGTTTAAGTTGAGTTCTTTAGTTTTCCCCAGTTTAGGTTTGTTTTCTCCCCGCTCTGCTCCTCCTGTTTTTGTCACCTTATCACCTCTGTAAATAAACGTTCACTCGCACACCAGCCAGTGCCTGCATTTTGGATCCTTTTCTCAATTCACCACACGACTGCTGCGCAGCCGTGACAAATTGTTTCTTTAACGTTTTTGTGCAGTGCATATATACAAATACTAGTGTTATGTCTAAGGAATTTACAAAAATGTACATTTTTAATTTCTTTTTTCTATTAAAATGTATTTAATTTGAGTAATATAGCAACACTTCAATGGAAGCGCTTATATTTTTCAGAAACACTGGCAGAGTCACACTGTATTTTTGCTCTGTAAAATCTGCCACCATCAGGGTGCAGTGTTGCTGTCAGTGAGCCTGTACTAGAAAGAGATAGTTTACACTATTCTCTGGCTCATAATGTTGACCTGGACTTTTTTGACTTTTGTTTGATATCTTTATTAGAATGCTTTTGGGAGAAATTAATTTGGTTAAAGAAGTTATTTATAAAGTCACATTTGGAACACTAGATATGACACAACAACTTAGTCATTACGTTACAGTCAAATGAAGACAAACTGAGTCTAAGGTTTGTCTGTGAATGGGTGTGACGAGTGGGATATCCACACACCATTAAGTGGTGACTCTTCTCTGGAACTTAGATTCCAAAAATTCAGAATTACATTACATTAATAACATTTTAGCACATTAACAGAAAACAAAGGAGAAATGTCAAATGTCAGTGCCTAGTAGTCGGAAGATCCGCATCATTTTTTGGGTAAAAACAAGTGTTTGATGGGTCCAAATGCGCCTGTATCTCCCTAAGTGAAAAAACAAAACAAAATAAATTTTAGCTTTTCTTCAAGGTAGCTTGCATTTATCAAATACAATGTAAACACATCACATTACTTTACACATACAAATATAATATTTGTACTTATTGTTAGTAATATTAGAGACAGTGTTGCTAAGCAAAAGCGATGGCTGTGATCATCATGTACACGAAGAAGTTATCATAAATGTCAAGGGTCAATCTCTGGTCCTTCCAATTTGCAAGTCTGTTGAATGGCCTTCGTTTCTACTTTATTTAAATGACATGCACTATTTGTATTCTTGTTTTTCATCAGCTAGATTTGTAATGTAGTATATCTATTTATATAGGACATATTTATATAGGAAAGTGTACTTCCACCTGGAATGTAATATGCTATTTAAATAAAGATTTGTTTGCCGTCTTGCATCTTTTGGGGCATTCCTCCAGTCTACACTGTAACTACAGCAGATGAACCAACCTGTGCACTGTCGGGATTGACTACAAAAAAGCCTCGGACTCTCTGCCCCTTCATCAGGAATTGGATGGGAATGTGGAGAATTACACTAGAGGCCAACTTCAAGCACAAGTCCCCATAAGTGTGAAATCTACCAAGGATATGCTTTGTTCTCACTGCTGTGTAGAACTGAACCCTCTCAGCCATTAACATTAAAAAAAACTGGCTGTGGATGCGGACTACAGAATGGAGGAATTGTGAGCCACCTCCTCTAAATAAATGTTATAAAGCTGTCAATAGTGAATGAGTTACCAGTTCATTGATCTAGCCATCTGAGCTGAATTCATCATATATCTATATCTATATCTATATCTATATCTATATATCTATATCTCTATATATCTATATCTATATCTATATCTATATCTATCTATCTATCTATCTATCTATATCTATATCTATATCTATATCTACATATATATATGTATCTATATATTATATCTATATCTATATATCTCTTCTATATGTATCTCTATAGATATCTATAGATATATAGATATCTATATCTATATATCTGAGTTCAATTCCAACATCAGGCTGGGGTCTTTCTGTGTGGAGTTTGCATGTTCTCCCCGTGTTTGCGTGGGTTCTCTCCGGGTACTCCGGCTTCCTCCCACCGTCCAAAGACATGCAGCTTGTGGGGATAGGTTAATTGGATAATCCAAATTGCCACTAGGTGTGAATGTGCGAGTGAATGTGAGTGTGAATGGTTGTCTGTCCTTATGTGTTAGCCCTGCGACAGACTGGCGACCTGTCCAGGGTGTACCCCGCCTTTCGCCCTATGACAGCTGGGATAGGCTCCAGCGCCCCCCGCGACCCTGAAAAGGATAAGCGGAAGCGAATGGATGGATATATATATATATATATATATTTTAGACACTGGTGGAGAATGACCGAGCTAAGATCCTGTGGGACTTCCAGATACAGACGGACAAAATGGTGGTGGCTAACCAACCGGACATAGTGGTGGTAGATAAACAGAAGAAGACGGCCGTAGTGATCGATGTAGCGGTTCCGAATGACAGCAATATCAGGAAGAAGGAACACGAGAAGCTGGAGAAATACCAAGGGCTCAGAGAAGAGCTCGAGAGGATGTGGAGGGTGAAGGTAATGGTGGTCCCCGTGGTAATCGGAGCACTAGGTGCGGTGACTCCCAAGTTAGGCGAGTGGCTCCAGCAGATCCCGGGAATAACATCGGAGATCTCTGTCCAGAAGAGCGCAGTCCTGGGAACAGCTAAGATACTGCGCAGGACCCTCAAGCTCCCAGGCCTCTGGTAGAGGACCCGAGCTTGAAGGATAAACCGCCCGCAGGGGCGTGCTGGGTGTTTTGTTTTTTTTTTTGTTGGGATTCAGAGATTCTTTTATTGCTACCATATAATCTGCCTTATGAAGAATGTATTAATAACATGTTTCACAGTATCATTTATCAGTAATATTTCCTGCAGGATTTATAAAATTGCATTGAATATGTCTGTCATCACATTGACCTTTCTATTTTTACAGGTTGAGTTCATTCTATACAGAATGCATGAATGTGCTTGGTTAGAGTTGATGTTCCATTCTAGAAGGTTTTAAGCTTCACTGGTGAGAGTGTCCAGATGATACATGCTGAGGGGAGATGAGAACATAGCAGGTTAATTGCATGCACGCTTACGATACACATATTAATCTAGTAGCAGGTCTGAGCGAAGGCCTAAGCGTCTTCTGCTTCAGTTTGAGACTGGCTGCAAAGTACTCTACTTAGTGATTAATGACGAGGGTCCATTATTAGCTCTCAGAGATGCTGAGACCTGAAGTTATTACCCTAAAAGGCAAGTAATGTAGAAAAGAGAAGTGATATGTCGGTGTATGGTTATTAGAAGTGTACGTGATGTACCCTTGTCTGCACGGGTTGAACTTTTGCCCGTCTGTCACCATGTATTTTTGAACTGTATTGACGTAGGTGTGATATTTTATCCTATAAAACCAGAACCCAATGTATTCTTGTCAGAGCAAAACAATCCGTATGCTGACGGTTGGTTGTTCTCCTGTGATAATAAAACTCATCGTTTGATTGCACTTTTCCGGAGCCTGCGTCGTTTGTTGTCTGGTCTAAAGTTGATCGATCTCGCAGCATTTGGTGGAGGATGCGGGCAACTGAAGATCAGTAGAACGAGGTTCAGGTGTTTGTTGTCGGCGGAGGTTGAGGCCGGATTTAGTGGTCAGACGGGCAGACGTCTCGGGTGATTTCTTGACTACTGTGGGCCCACATAAAAAGGTGAGCACAAACCTCTTAAACTGAAATTGTGCTGTATTGGATTATAATTCTAAAAATGTAGTCAAGAAGTTACTCATTGATCTCTGTTTTGAGTTTTGCCTGAGTAAAAGTGAAAGTATTAAGTAGTGTTGCATTCAAGGTCGACTCGTAAGAAACAGTACTGAGCTAAAAGTAACTCGAGATGTTGTTTTAAGGAAATAAGAGAATAAGAGAAGAAATAGAGAAGAGAGACTGATTTGTGTGTAAGGAATAAAGGGATTAAGAAGTGTCTAAAGTCACGGAACCGAAGGATTCCACCCCCGGGAAAGACGTTTCCTGGGTATTAAACTAGGGGTGGGGCCCCGCTGAGACTTTGTGGCCTCAGATATAGCCCTGGTGATCGCAGAGGATCATCTTGAGAGACACTCAATAAATACATGTTTTAAGAGTAAATACCGGACAGAAGCTCAGAGGAATTGTGATATGTGTTGAGAATAAATACCGGACAAGAAGGTCCGAGGTGTTGATATGTGATTGAAGAGAAACTCAGGCCAAGCCGTGAGCTTGAGGTTTTGTAGTGAAGTGAGCTGATTATTAAAAGTGAGAAGTCTGATAATAAAATACTGGGAGCTATTACCTGTGCATTTTTGGGCCCGCCGTGGTCCGTGAAAAGCTGTGTTTTTGTTGTTATTCTTGTTGGCGTCTGAAAGACGAGCGGCAGTGTGCATATCCGGCTTGAACTGAACTGAGGTTGTGGCGTAGGAAACTGTCTGAAATAATTTAAAGTGCCAGGCGCCTGCAGGCTGGCTGTGTGAGGCTTTTTAAAAGTCTCTTTTTCCTTTCTTTTCTCTCTGGCGAAAAAGTGCGTAGTTAACATCTGGGTGCGGCCACTTCCCCTTTTTAAGTTCAACGGAACAGGCACGTTGATCAACCAGAAACGCAGTAATAAATGAAGGAGCGAGTGCACGGTGAATGGAAGAAAGGTTCCCCTATCAGACGTTTGATTCTAGGACATTAACTGGTTTTACCTTGACTATTTTGCTGACACCTGTCACTCATGGGGAGCCTGTGGAGGTGTTGGTTTGTTGTGAAACATCAGATAGAGAGTTTGATTTTGTTAGAGCAGAGATTTTAACCGAACCAGAGTTTCGGGTTGATTGTGTAGAACTGTGTGAAGGCTTAGCCGCAGTTCTGGCCCAGCGTGGTCATTTAGAAGAGTGAGAATTTCCACAGTAAATGTTGGTGTGCCATAATATTTTGTTTCAGTGAAAACCGAGAGAATTTAGGGGAAACTATTATATGCTTGTACTCCCTGCAGACATAACTGAGGACCAGCTTCTTGAGTTTGTTGGTCATTGTTTAAGAAGGTTTAAAGAGCTGGCTGAACTTGCTGAGAGAGAATTTGTTTCTGAATGAGAGATTTGAGTGTCTTTAGGTGTGATCTAGGTGTTAAGACTGGCTGGGTTGTGCAGTTGAAACCACTTGATCGGTCTACAAGTTGCATGAAGTATAAAAGCTCTGTGCTTGGTTTTAGAGCAAGAGTTGCAGCTGGTGTGGTGTGTTTATTTTGTAGCGCTGATAATTGTGGCTGTTTTGAGAATTTGTGAAGCAAATGCTGTTCTGACCCAGTGCTGGTTATATCAAGCAGGGTACGAAAAGAGGAAGTGACTGCTCGGGCTGCCACAGCGCTTCTGACGGAAGGAGGAAGTGACTGTTGGGTGGCTGCAGGGCATCTGATAAAGAAATAGGGAAGTCGCCTCAAGAAACTTGCAAGGAGGAGTCATATAGCAGCCATTTTGGGGAAATCTCAGAGGAACCAAAATGAAGAGCTCAACTATGACATCTAGTGAACCAGGGCTATATAAGCCACTAAATGATCAACTGGAGCAGCTGAGCAAAGCCATCCACATGTCTTGTTCAAGAACAACTAAAGCAGCAGATAAAGAATTCAAAGCTGTAAGGAAATATGTGGAGAAATTATGTGCTGCCCAACAAAAACTTTGCAGGACAGACACCCTCTATACTTGATCTTCAAAGAGGAAGTCCGACAGAAAACACCTGGTGCCGTCAGGATGTTTAAGTGACACAGAAGTTCAGAAAATCGAGTCAGAAATGGTTTTGTGGCTCTTGGTAAACTGATTTTGAGGGAAAATCAGTGTTTATTGTGCTGAAGTAACAGATCCGGCGTGGTCTGAGGAAGAAATAAATCGGTGAATGGTTCATATACCTACATGAATTTTGGTGGATCCACTGAGGTCCAGAAGAATAATCAATGTGGACTGTGTTGGTTTGGATGTTGATAAATGATCCAGGAAGGATTGCCCTGGGTCTGTGTCGGTGTGTTGTTCAGTAACAACATGCGCAGTTCAAGTTGGGCGCTCTTCCTTACTCTTTTAGTTTCAAAACACGAAGGGTGTTTGTTTCACTTTAAGGTTGGATTAAGAATTACTGTGTGAGGAACGGTTTCACTTTTGACTAGGGAGATAATAGGCTTACTTTTGGGTCTATGAGAATTGAATTACACTGAGAAGGGGATCTTCTGAATGCGCAGGCTGTTTGCTACTGTGAGACAGTGGAGAGAACTTACGAAGTTACCTTCTTTCACCAAGTAAGAGTGGAAGATCTCGTAACATTCTGGTGGAGATGCCGGGGTAAAAAGAGTGAGCTCGGACGAGGAAGTCCGAGAAAAGGACACCTTGAGTTGAGCAAGGTGTTTAACTGACTCAGGATTTCAGAGAATCGAGTCAGCTGTGATCTTGAGTTCTGATGGTAAATTGATTTTAAAGGAAAATCAATGTTTACTATGATGAAGTAATTCTGAAGATATTACTAGATGTGCTGTGATACAAGTGAAGATTAAGTTGTGTACATGAGGATACACAATTGTGTTGATATTGCTGGATCGGCTGCGGTCCATTTGATAAGTGAATGCTGACAAGAAACTGTTTTAAATCCTCACTGGCGGCAATGAGATACATGTGCTGAAGATTACTGGACCCGGCGAGGTCCATTTGATGAAGTTCTTGGGCAGATAAATGACAAACAGTTCTTCAAGTGTGTGGAGAATTTAAAAAAGAAAAAACTGAACTTGCAGGTTCTCTGTACTGTGTGGACTTATATCAGAGTTACAAGTCCAAAGGTTATGCCCTGGAGGCCAAGAGTTGTGTATAGAGAAGAACATGACTTAGAAAAGGACATTTAAGGTCACAATTTGCCTAAGATGGGGAGAATTGTCCCATATGTGTTTATTTCTCTTCTCTTTTAAGAGGACAGACGCAGTTACTGAGTGTTGTCTACTTCCTCTTTCTGATTCTTGAAAGCATTTTTGATAAAATACTCTTAGGAAAGCGTATTTTGAGTGCTTCTAAGTGTGTGAATGCTGTGAGTACTCGATTTGAATGATTCTGTGTGATTTGTGCAAAATAATAAATAACTAATAATAACTCATAGGCGAGTGTGTGAACAGAGGAAGTCTGAGAGAGAAGTGTGTGCGTAGGCAAACTGCAGAGTGTGTGCGTGGAATAAGGGTGTATTGTTTTTACATCAAGATTTAGTAGAACTAAAGTAGAACGTCACAAACAAACAGATAAAAAAGTAAAATAAAGAGAGAAAATAACTGACAATTACATTAATGAATAGAGAACACACATATACAAAGTGCCATATGTGAAATTATTTTAGGAAAGAATCAGAAGTGAGATAGTTTAATATAAGATGCAATGAAGGAAGCAGCTTACACTCCTTTAATTTCCAGAGCCAGTGTGTCCCCTCCCCTCACAGCACCCCTGCCCACTTGGCCCCCGTATCAGGCGAGTATGGAAGGCTGGATAGCCCATGACGGGTAAGATCCCACCTCAAAACCCTGGGACAACCTAAGGCAGGCACAGTCACGATTACTTGGCCTCAGTCCCTGTGAGCTCAGATTCACTGGTGAGATGAAGTGAAGAAGACGGGACTTCAAGGGTAAAGCCGCTGGGCTGAGGCGGAGGGGGAAATGTCATTAATAATGACCAGTGATGAGCCAAAGAGAGAAAACACTCCCTCTCTTTCTGGTTGAATTGTTCACAGCGCCATGTCTCCATAAACCTGACAAGTGGGCCCTAACGTCTGGCTGAGGACAAGGAATGCTGTTATTTAAGGCGGGAAATCGAAATTTGGGTTAGCAAATTTGGGAAGGAGAAAACTGACTGTTTAAAGGGAAAATTGTGAAGGAGTCTGAAACACTGCAAAGCAACACATGCAAAATCACACACACACAAACAGAAAATGCATTAACCTTACAAAGATAAGACAAGCTCATGATGATTAATGCATAGACATTGATTAAACCTGGCTTAGAACACAAACATACGCGATGAAGATCAGCTTGCTATTTGTATGAGTGATAGAATGGGGTGAATGTTTAATAGAATACACTTGTGTTTGAAGCTGAGGAATAACTCAAAAGAAGTTATATGACAAAGGGAGTGAGTTATGGAAAAAAGAAACAGTGATTAAAGTAGTTTTAAAAGAGTGACTTAGGAGTGCTCTCGTACTGAGTGATCAAAACCAGTGATCACGGTTGAAAGAAATAAAATAATTTAATAAGGTGGTAATGTTTGAACATGTATTTCTCTTGTCACGGCAACTTCTTGAGAAGATGACTCAGTATGCAAAGTAGTTGAATGACTCGGGACAGGAAAAGAAAAAAGAGAAACTTGGGTTTCCTGTCTGACTGTGTGAGTGAAGCTTGCACTGGAGGAGACACTGTGACTGTGCGGCGTTTAACAAGACTTTCTGTGTATTGAGCAGGTGAAATTATGTCAGTTGACTTCAGAGTGTCAGGACCCTGAAGAACTTGTGGCAAAATGTTCTGTGTTTAAGATTTTTGAGGTTGTTGTTGTAGTGATGGATTGATTCGGTCAGTTTGCTTTGGATGTTCTTGTTATTTTAATAGAGGGAGTTTGATTAACCATGGACATGTCTGAGAGGGGCCCATTATTTTTGTAACAGTGCACTTAGAGAAAACCTGTCAGGTGATTTTGTTTTGTGCTTTGATGAGCTAATAATCAGCTCTCTTTTTTCTCATTTTTGTTCTAAGCAGGCCTGCAACAGTGAATAACAGCGCTGAAAATTCTCGGGAGAGCAAATATAAGGTGGGCTTTCCAGATTTCAACTGGCTGAGGAGAAGCCTACCTGTGATCAGGTCTAAGTCCCTGTCTAAAAGGATTGTAGCGATTCAATCCAGTCAAAAGCATAAAAAACTAGCTTCCTAAACAAAACAAAAAAACAAAACAGAATAAAACAAATGAATGAGCTCATGTTGCTGAGAGTGGAGAATCTGATTATTTGCGCGGGGGTCTCCACTGTTAGCAATACCTGGTGTGAATATGTATGAATGGATGTGTGCAAATGGACGGTGACTGGATGGACGAGGTGAACGAAGGTTGGACCAACTGGACACTGAGGCAGTAATTCTTATGACTGGACTAAGGTTAAGCACATGACTGATGACTGTTCTGTTTTAAGTTTTCTTTCTTATAACACAGATTGGATCATAAGTGAGGAAAACTCAGTATGAAATGTGAAGTTCGGGTTAACACACAGGTTTTGTTTACCTGAGAGGAGGATTGCTGAGGTGTGAAATGATATGACTAACCTTTTTCTTTAATTTTCTAAGCTCAGGTGAAGCATTTTGAGTTTCTGACACATCTTAATGTGTTACAAAAGGGGGGATTTAAGGTTTAATTTGAAATGGGTTTTAGGATCATTTTATGACTTTTGGGGTGTTTGATGATTTAGATATGGTAAAACTGAGGCAGAAATTGTTATTTTCATGTTTAAGTTGAAGGATTAAAATGAACTGAATCCTGTTTAGAAGATAAACTCTTTACACACATAAAGAGCATTGAGATTAAGTAAAGTTAATATAAAGGATAGAGCCCAGAACATGGTATCTTGAACCAACTTTGAATGATTAAGGGAACATTAGATGAACACAGTAGATTAGTGAGGTGTAGCAGGGAGAGGCTTTCTGCTTTCTATCCTTTACAGGAGAACATTCCAGTACCACAGCGACCATAGGGGTGGCGAGGATCTCCAGTTTCACAAAACAGGTCACATCTGGAGTACACGCTGTGGACAGGGCGACCCCGGAGGCAAAGGTGGTGTGGCTGAAGGTGCTCAAGGTGGAAGGAACCACGCTGGACGGGTCCTTACGAGGTCATTTCCAGAACGACTACAGCAGTTCAACTGGAAGAGAAAGGCGACACCTGGTACCACTGGTCGCAGTGTGCACCCGCACACGAGAGCTTGGTAGAGGAAATCTCGTCTTCAGAGAACACAGGTGTCAACAAACAGAGGCAGAATAAACCCTCTCACCTGTGCAACGGGCCGACCAGTAGTCCACCTGGAAGGCCGAAGAAAGAAGAAGAGCATCGCAGAAGGTCGCCGCGCCACCAAAAGGAGCGGTAACAAATTGAAAGAACTAGAAGGAGTGAAGGTGTAGGAAGTAGATTTAGGGCAGCTCACAGCCCGGCGTAAACGCAAGGTGCTGTCTCACAACTTGATTTATTTGTTTGATTTTTTGATGACAAAATAATTAGGAAACATTGAAGCATACAACCCGTTGAGGGGAGAGATAGGGTTCGGCAATTGAAAGGTATTGTTTTGTTGAGCAAAATCTCTTTTGTTATATTTTAGCTTTTAACATGGAACACGCCTCTCTGGAGCTTTTCTCCTTAGGGTACCCGAGGAAAAAACCCTTATCCATAGAGACTATGCCAGCTTCCAAACAGACAAAAACAAACTAAAAGCTAGAAATAAACAACTTAAACATAAACAATCACGAAGAACAAACACAGAATCCACATCTGAACCAAAGATTAAAACAGTGAAATGTGGATTATTAAATATTAGGTCTCTCTATGTTGCAGGGCGCATTTTGTGAATCGGTCGGACGCGGATGCCAGTCCAGCACAGCATTTCCTGAGACAATAGTTGCTAAAACGGGATCGGTGAAAAGACTAAAGCGCGAGGTGTCAGGTAAAGGTGATGAGTGTCTCAGCACATACAATGGCATAGAATTAAATTATGTTAAAGGGTCCACCAGCTCATTCACGTTTGATTTGTGTGACGTCATTAAGTGTGCAGGAGCTAGTAGCAGCTGGAGAGCATATGATGTGTGGGTCTGTAATCACCCTATGATATGCTCCAGTCATGCTTATTGGAGCCCCTCCTGGGGCAAACACATCCATACATACACAGCAGGTCAGTGGTGCTCCTGGGAAAATGAGGTAGGTTGGACAGGAGTAGGATGGCAGCCAAATATGCCGGAAGGCCTGCAAGGAATAGTAATTCAAAGGGTTTATTCTGTTTTTTCATAACCCTGTCACCATCTTCTTGGGTCCATGGAACATACTGCCTAAAGCCGAGAGCCCGGGAGGCGTATTTTATCTGGTAATCGGGGTGGACGTGTCAGGAACAGATTCGTTTGGGGTAATTAGGGTACACTTAGTTTACCCCAAAGCCTGAGTCGCACTTAAAAACTCAACCACCACTCTAACTGATAAACTAATAATCTCGGCACCAAACACGATCGGGCAAGCAGAGAATGCCAATTCATTTATGCCAAAACAAGATAACTATATATGTTTCAGGTTTTCTACAGATAATGTAAAGTACCAGGTGGGAGAAATCGACCCTACTTGGTGTGCTGTCACACCCACGGGAAGAACCACGAATAATGTGAGTGACCTGAGCACATTAATTGGAACATGGGCAAGAAGTGGGTTGTATTATTATTGTGGGCAAAGCACCCTTTTGGTTCGTGTCCCAAGGGGAAGCGTAGGGACATGTGCGATGGTGCCACTGGGAGCTCTACTCATACTGATTGGAAATCAGGTAAAGACTATTCAGCAACACAACACACGTACCTTAGCAGCCAGACATAAGAGACACATTTTGGCAAAAAGAGGGACCCAGGGTATACATGCATATGACCCCCGGCTAAACTCTCCGACTAGGATAGACTCCATAGGAGTGCCCAGGGGAGTTTCAAACGTGTATAAGCTGGCAGACCCAGTAGCTTCGGGGTTTGAAAGTATATTCCTTTGGATAACGCCTAATAAGAATGATGACCGCATTAACTACGTTCATTACAACTTACCAGGGACGCCATGGAAGGGTTTGCAGAATAATCCGACTTCGCTGATGGGAGTGCAGAATCGAATGGCCCTTGACATGTTGTTGGCGGAGGAAAGGGGGCGTCTGTGCTATGTTCGGAGACATGTTCTGCAATACACACACACACACACACACACACACACACACACACACACACACACACAAAAAAAAGTATTTAGTCAGCCACCGATTGTGCAAGTTCCCCCACCTAAAATGATGACAGAGGTCAGTAATTTGCACCAGAGGTACACTTCAACTGTGAGAGACAGAATGTGGAAAAAAAATCCATGAATCCACATGGTAGGATTTGTAAAGAATTTATTCGTAAATCAGGGTGGAAAATAAGTATTTGGTCAATAACAAAAATACAACTCAATACTTTGTAACATAACCTTTGTTGGCAATAACAGAGGTCAAACGTTTACTATAGGTCTTTACCAGGTTTGCACACACAGTAGCTGGTATTTTGGCCCATTCCTCCATGCAGATCTTCTCGAGAGCAGTGATGTTTTGGGGCTGTCGCCGAGCAACACGGACTTTCAACTCCCACCACAGATTTTCTATGGGGTTGAGGTCTGGAGACTGGCTAGGCCACTCCAGGACTTTCAAATGCTTCTTACGGAGCCACTCCTTTGTTGCCCGGGCGGTGTGTTTTGGATCATTGTCATGTTGGAAGACCCAGCCTCGTTTCATCTTCAAAGTTCTCACTGATGGAAGGAGGTTTTGGCTCAAAATCTCACGATACATGGCCCCATTCATTCTGTCCTTAACACGGATCAGTCGTCCTGTCCCCTTGGCAGAAAAACAGCCCCATAGCATGATGTTTCCACCCCCATGCTTCACAGTAGGTATGGTGTTCTTGGGATGCAACTCAGTATTCTTCTTCCTCCAAACACGACGAGTTGAGTTTATACCAAAAAGTTCTACTTTGGTTTCATCTGACCACATGACATTCTCCCAATCCTCTGCTGTATCATCCATGTGCTCTCTGGCAAACTTCAGACGGGCCTGGACATGCACTGGCTTCAGCAGCGGAACACGTCTGGCACTGCGGGATTTGATTCCCTGCCGTTGTAGTGTGTTACTGCTCCTCCCCTTTGTGAGTGTGGACGCTTCATCTCTTTGCTCTTGAATACTTTGCTTCTTATATTGATTTTTATGCTGATTTTTTCCCTTTTTTCCGTGTGAGCTTACCTGCGATAACTTCTGGACACTTGTAGATCATTAGGACTAGAGTGTTCTTAACAGAAACAGCAACATTTTATGGTTACCTTGTCCTCAGCGCTCCGTGTGTCTGTGGCCTAGACACAGCTGAAGCCTGATTACAGCGTCTGGGCACCGAGCAGCCTCAATAGCCTGGAAAGGTGCTAACCGCTAGGCTAACTAGCAACAAGATGCCTTCCCTCTCCACAGATGACTACCACAGCCTCCTGCAGAAGATTGCAGTACTGGAGACAAAAATTCATCGCTTAGAAGTAAACGTGGAGGTAAATGGACTGTGTGGAAATGAAACAACCTTGCCTTTGATTCAAAACAATGGCGATGAGCAAGCTAGTACACAGCTAAGGAGCACAGATAACATGACCAAGAAAGTAGACTCTGTGCATTATTATAAATCCTCAAGTGATAATCCCCCCTTAGACTGTCTTGGTGCAAAACCAAGACATAAATCATGTCTCGTGGAAGGGGGAGGACGTATCACAGGCAGGGCACAGCGAGCTGAAATCTCTGAAACCGACTGGCCTTCACTTCCTACGAGACAGAGAAGCTCTTCTACCCCTGTATACGGGAGGAAACAGGACTAGACAACCGTGAATAGGAAGGTTAACAACAAACCTCCAAAACAACTGAATGTGAAACTGCAGAACAGATTTGCTCCACTATCAAAGGACCCTGGATCTATATCGGACAACCATCCATCTAAAAGCAACGAAATAAGGTCTGAAAATCTGTTGAAAAGTGAAAGGCCACAGGGAAAGCTAAAGGCTAGGCCTGAAACTCTGATTGTGGGTGACTCTGCCGTAAAGGATGTACAAAGGATGTGCGGTAAGAACACTAAAGTCCTCTGCTTTCCTAACGATATGGTCAACAACCTGAAGGAGAGAATTCTTCAAATTGCAGATGAATATCCAACTGTGACAAACATTGTTCTGCATACAGGGTCAAACGATGTGCCCAAACAACAGTCGGAGGTTCTGAAACGGGACTTTACTGGATTATTAAATACTGTAAACTCTCTGAATGCAGCTGTATTCATCAGTGGACCTGTACCGCCGGTCAGAGGAGGAGACGAGAGATTCAGCAGGTTGTTTACACTGAATAAATGGCTTATATCAGCATGTGCTGACCACTCAGTGCACTTTATCGACAACTTTAATATTTTTTGGGAACACAGGCATCTGTTCAAAGCAAATGGATTTAATTTTAACAAGTCAGGGGTGAAACTGTTCACCTCCAACTTGTTTTATTCCATACGTCATCCATCCGTGCTTGGTGCCAAGGCTGAGATAAACGAGGAGTTATCTCATAAAGAGGAACAAACAGTACTCCAAGAACAGACAAAGCCCAGCAGAAACCTTGAGGAGGAGCTCCATTTGCCCCCACCTGGGAAGAGCCTCAGAAAGGAGAGACACCCATGGTATCTGAGGAAGAGCCTCAGAAAGGAGAGACATCTAAGGCAAGAAGAGGGGTCCCTATTTGCCTCCAACTCTCTCAACAACACCAACGACCAGGACAAGGGACCACGACCTTCCCCAGTCCCCCAAACCCCTGACAGGCCATCACCCTCCTCCCCCTCCCTTTCTCCCTCCTCCCCACACCTGAAATTCACTGAGGAGATGATGGAGCGGGTCAATGCTGGGCTCAGATCTACCCCCCGTCCCAATCCCTTTTTGTCCCCCATAAACCCCCCACCAGAGCGGCCAAAGGTTCGCCATCGAGCCCCACCCTCAACAGAGCAATCGAAGTCACATTGCCCAGCCTCGCCCCCCTTAGTTCCTCTTCATGCCCTGTCTCCGCAGTCTGATGCGTGATGTGTGAAGGGTCCGGGCTGTGAGGATTATGGCAGTGATGACTTTTCCCAGGAGAAGCTGGGACCCTGTTTACTAGAAGGTTTTAAAATTTCTGTACTTTTAGGTGACAGGAGACATGTGGCCTGGTCAAAACACAGAGAGCTGCACTCTAAAAGATCTTTAAACATAGTAAACATACCTTGTGTGCCACAGACTGCTCCCAAACACGAGGGGACAAGTAATACCTCTAAAACACTTAAGTTGGCTTTATTAAACATTAGATCTCTAGCTGGGAAAACATTTTTAATTAATGATTTAATCACTGAGCACAGCCTTGATTTTATGTTTTTAACTGAAACTTGGTTGGACCAAAGTAACAGTGGAGCTGTTCTCATCGAGACGACCCCTCCTAACTACAGTTTTATCAGTGAGGTCAGGGCGAGCAGGAGAGGAGGAGGGGTTGCTGTCTTATTTAATGAATCATTTCAATGTAAGCAGCTATCTCCTGGAAGTTTTCAGTCTTTTGAATATGTGGCTTTACAGCTGAAGGCCCCATCCAAAGTTGTGTTTCTTAATGTTTACAGGCCTCCCAAATACTGCACAGACTTTTTTAATGACCTCAGTGAACTGCTGTCTGTGATCTATGTTGATTTTGACTGTGTAATTATTGCTGGGGATTTTAACATCCATGTGGACAACCCTCAGGACAAAGGGACTAAAGACCTGAGTAACACTCTGGGCAACTTTGGGCTGACTCAGCATGTAACAGAAGCCACACATAATAGAGGACACACTCTTGACCTACTGATCTCCAAGAGCCTGAGCATTTCAAACATTACTGTGTCTGATGTGGGCCTGTCTGATCATTACTGTGTTTTCTTTGAAAGTAAAATCTCAGCCCACACAAATATATCAACAACAGTGATCACAAAACGGTGTATAACTGAACACAGTAGTGCAATTTTTAACCAGGTCTTCCCATTAACACCTGACCTGCCCAGAGGGTCAGTCAATGAGCTCGTCAATAGCTTCAATGCTAACATGTTAAATGTAATGGACACTATTGCTCCCATTAAGGTGAAGGTTATCTCTGGAAGGAAAAAGTCTCCATGGAGAAACTCCACACTGGTGAAAAATGAAAAAAGAGAGTGTAGGAAAGCTGAGCGCAGATGGAGAAAAACAAACCTCCAAGTTCATTATGGCATTTATAAAGAGAAACTTCACAATTATAATTTACAACTGAGGAATGCAAGGAGGTCCTACTTCTCTGACATCATCACTAAAAACAGCCATAATGCCCGGGTCTTATTTTCTACAGTTGACAGGCTAACAAACCCTCCTGTGTCAGTGGCAGCTGAACTTCATTCGACCATGGCCTGCAATGACTTTGCCAAATTCTTCACTGAAAAAATCCAAAAAATTAGACAAGCAATTGGTACATCAACAGCAGATCCAGGATATGTACTGTGTCCACCAAAAAACTGTTTAAACACCATGAAACAGTTTCAACCTATTAACAGCAAAGACCTGGAGGACATCTTAGGTCAACTGAACTCCTCCTCCTGCTGTTTAGATGTCCTGCCAACAAGTTTTTTCAAAAAGGTCTCAAAGACTTTAGAGTCAGACCTGTTACAGATCGTCAACTTTTCTTTATTATCAGGTGTGTTTCCAGAATCACTAAAAACTGCTGTAATCAAACCTATACTGAAAAAGGACAATCTTGACAAGACACAAATGAACAACTACAGGCCGATCTCAAATCTCCCATTTTTAAGTAAGATCATTGAAAAAGCAGTTTCTCAACAGCTCAATTACTTCTTAAAACAGAATAATTGCTACGATGCCTTCCAGTCAGGTTTTAGACAGAACCACAGCACTGAAACCGCTCTGACCAAAGTGTTTAATGACATATGTCTGAATACAGACAGTGGAAAAATGTCAGTCCTAGTTTTACTGGATCTCAGTGCAGCATTTGATACAGTTGACCACAACATATTACTCAAACGACTGGAGAACTGGACAGGTCTTTCAGGAACTGTACTAAACTGGTTCAAAACATACTTAGAAAACAGGAAATACTTTGTATCAATAGGTAACTTCACATCTGAGCAGACAAGTATCACATGTGGAGTTCCCCAAGGTTCCATCTTGGGACCCCTTCTGTTTAACATCTACATGCTCCCACTGGCACAGATTATAAACAACAACAAAATAAACTATCACAGCTATGCAGATGACACACAAATATATATCACAATGTCACCAGGAGACCGAGGCCCTGTACAGGCTCTTGGTAAATGCATTGAGGAAATCAATGACTGGTTGTGCCACAATTTTCTCCAGCTAAACAAAAACAAAACTGAGGTAATAGTCTTTGGCGCCAAAGAAAAACGATTACAGGTCACCAGAGAACTTCAATCTATACATCTAAAAACCACAAACCAGGCGAGAAATTTGGGTGTAGTGATGGATGCAGACCTAAACTTAGAAAAACACATTAAGACAATAACAAAGTCAGCTTACTATCACCTCAAGAATATATCAAGGATAAAAGATCTGATGTCTCAACAGGACCTGGAAAAACTAGTCCATGCATTCATCTTTAGTAGGCTTGATTACTGTAACAGCATCTTTACAGGTCTACCTAAAAAATCAGTCAGACAACTACAGCTCATTCAGAACTCTGCTGCTCGAGTCCTCACTAAGACCAAAAAAGTGGACCACATCAGTCCAGCTCTGAGGTCCTTACACTGGCTGCCTGTCCGTCAGAGGATAGACTTTAAAGTTCTGATGCTGGCCTATAAAGCTCTGAATGGTTTAGGACCAAAATACATCAATGACCTCCTGACCCAGTATGAACCATCCAGATCCCTCAGGTCATCTGGATCCGGTCTTTTATCAGTTCCCAGAGTCAGAACCAGACACGGAGAAGCTGCATTCAGCTTTTATGCTCCTTATATCTGGAACAAACTCCCAGAAAGCCTCAGATCAGCTGAAACACTCAGTTTATTTAAATCCAGGTTGAAGACTCACCTGTTCTCAGCTGCATTTGAATAAAGCACCAAATCCACACTTTAAGCTTAAATTTCAAAACTTACATTTAACTACTGATTTTATCTACTGTTCTGATTTTATCTGTTTTGATTTTATATACGTTTGTTTGTTTGTTTGTTTGAATCAATTTTAAATCATGCTTTTTATTTGTTCTTGTTTCTAATGTCTCTGTAAAGCACTTTGAATCACCTTGTTGTTGAATTGTGCTGTACAAATAAACTTGCCTTGCCTTGCCTTGCCTTACTGATGGTGACCTTTGTTACTTTGGTCCCAGCTCTCTGTAGGTCATTCACCAGGTCCCCCCGTGTGGTTCTGGGATCTTTGCTCACCGTTCTCATGATCATTTTGACCCCACGGGATGAGATCTTGCGTGGAGCCCCAGATCAAGGGAGATTATCAGTGGTCTTGTATGTCTTCCATTTTCTGATGATTGCTCCCACAGTTGATTTTTTCACACCAAGCTGCTTGCCTATTGTAGATTCACTCTTCCCAGTCTGGTGCAGGTCTACAATACTTTTCCTGGTGTCCTTCGAAAGCTCTTTGGTCTTGGCCATGGCGGAGTTTGGAGTCTGACTGTTTGAGGCTGTGGACAGGTGTCTTTTATACAGATGATGAGTTCAAACAGGTGCCATTCATACAGGTAACGAGTGGGGGACAGAAAAGCTTCTTACAGAAGACGTTACAGGTCTGTGAGAGCCAGAGATTTTCCTTGTTTGAGGTGACCAAATACTTATTTTCCACCCTAATTTACGAATAAATTCTTTACAAATCCTACCATGTGAATTCATGGATTTTTTTTCACATTCTGTCTCTCACAGTTGAAGTGTACCTCTGGTGCAAATTACTGACCTCTGTCATCATTTTAGGTGGGGGAACTTGCACAATCGGTGGCTGACTAAATACTTTTTTGCCCCACTGTATATATATATTTATTTTTTTACCATAAGTGTGTGAATGTTTGTGCCATTACTTTAACATGCTATGCAGGGGTCTGTCCTTCCATGATAGTTCCTACCTCTTATGCCTCTTCTTTCTCTGGTTTCTGGCGCCTGAGATAATCACTAAGCAAAGTATCAGTTGTGGTCACCTCCCTGATTTATTTATGGATTTCTTTGTTTCATTGTCGGTAATGGTTCTGACATTCACTCTTACTACTCCTTGGGCACCTTCCATCTGCTTAACCTACGCTACAGCCTTAGGATACTGAACTTGGGATGAATCCCTCCATGCATGGTGAGGTGGTTCCTTGTTAGTGGCTTCTATCTCCTCCTTGCAGGGCCGGCCCGTGGCATAGGCCGTATAGGCAAATGCTAAGGGCGCCGTCCATCAGGGGGCGCCAACTGGCGTGGCGCCCCCTGATGGACGTTGGTACAAGTTGGTACTGTTATTTCTAAATACAAAAAATAATCCCACGTTAATTAAAATGTAAAGTAAAGCTTATTTAATAGAAATATTATTTGTTACAACATTACGCCCCCCCCCCCCTCCCCGCACGGTGCGCCCCCTCCCTTCCCGTATCATGGTTCCTTTTGGGCGTCACCACATCAAAAAATCAACACAAGGTGTCAAAACGGCCAAAACTGTCAGGTGCCCAGGGAAGAAAAAAGAGAAAAGAAGAGGAGGAGAAATTTCGTTTTTTGGGTGTAATAGTAGATGAAAATTTGACGTGGAAATCTCATATTGAGTATATTAGAAAGAAGATGGTCAAAAGCATTTATATTTTGGGAAATTTAAGAGATTTATTAGATCATAAAACAATGCGCATTTTATATTTTTCATTGTTTTTCTCATATTGTAGTTACTGTGTTGAAGTTTGGGGGAATACATATGAGAATACTATAAAACCTCTAAACTTATTACAGAAGAAAGTGATACGAATGATTCATAACGTTAAATATAGAGAACATACAAATAAATTATTTATAAAATCAAAATTATTAAAAGTAGGAGATTTAGTGAAATTACGGACACTATTAATTATGTTTAAGGCTAAAAATAATATTTTGCCCTTTAAGTTACAAAGAGTATTTTTAATGTGTTCAGGGGGAGAAGATAGCAGAAGGAAATTTTATTTTAAGCATCAGCTAGCTAGGACTGCACAAAGATTAATGAGTCCAACGGTTAGGGGTATACGACTGTGGAACTCTCTTCATTATAATTTAAAGAATTGTATAAGTTTACATTGTTTTAAAAAGTGTTACATGCTTAAAACGATAACTCAATATGAAGAATGTGAATGAAATTGGAGTTCATTGAAAATGGATCCATTATAATTTTTTGTTTTATTTATTTAATTTTATTTTTCTCCTTGTTACTATGTGGAGTGGTATATTTGTTGTCTGGTTTGGGTTAGGACCGGAGAGAAATGTTAATATTAGTTTGTTCCCTGATTTTTGGTGCCCACTTGTAATATAAGTTGGAATGTAGATAGGGGCGGGGTTTAATAAGAATATTTTCTTCTTCCTGCTCCTTTTCACACATGGTTGTAGTGCTTTATTGATAGAAAGTGTGGTTGGTTTGTTTGATCTGTTGTACCAAGTGTGAAAAAAATAAATAAATGAAATGAAATTTATTGTATTTCATATATTCATTTTTTATTTTTTGTATTCATTTATTTATTCATATATTTTTTTATCTTGTTAATTATTCTGATTGTGAATTTTCTTTTTTAAGTAAAAAAAAAAAAGGTCAAAGACAAAGCTATTCGGTTTCTTGTGAGTACATACACTACACTGCCGATGTAGGGGGGCGCCACCTAAAATCTTGCCTAGGGCGCCAGATTGGTTAGGGCCGGGCCTGCGGGTCTGTCCTTCCATGATAGTTCCTACCTCTTATGCCTCTTCTTTCTCTGGTTTCTGGCGCCTGAGATAATCACTAAGTATCAGTTGTGGTCACCTCCCTGATTTATTTATGGATTTCTTTGTTTCATTGTAGGTAATGGTTCTGACACTCACTCTTACTACTCCTTGGGCACCTTCCATCTGCTTAACCTACCCTACAGCCTTAGGATACTGAACTTGGGATGAATCCCTCCATGCATGGTGAGGTGGTTCCTTGTTAGTGGCTTCTATCTCCTCCTTTGGCCAGCTGATAATTCCAGCAAGGTATATGATCACCAGCAGGACGTAGGTATTGATTGCCCACTTGTTGTTCTTCCCATTCAGCTGACTCCTCAGGCTTTGCCTTACTTTCTGCAGATATTTGGCTGTTGCAACTTTCCAAGGGGCCTCCTGGGGTGGATGCTAGGCCCTGTGATGGCTGTAGCTTAAGAGGTAAAAAGTGACTCCCAAGCTAGGCGAGTGGCTCCAGCAGATCCCAGGAACAACATCCGAGATCACTGTCAGGACTCTCAAGCTTCCAGGCCTCTGGTAGAGGACCCAAGCTTGAAGGACCGACTACCCACAGGGGTCAGAGGGGATTTTATTTTTTTGAGATTCTAATTAATTCCACACCAGAAAATTAATTATTAATTAATTAATTAATTATTAATAATTCATTATATTATTTAGATCCCTTAGTATCATTAAAATTGATTCTAAATATCCACGTGTCCAAATATATTTCAAAATATACAAGCTTTCATAGTGTGTCCTAATTTTCTCACAAGATAGATAGATAGATAGATAGATAGATAGTCAGATAGTCAGAACTACCCTTCTGGCAGTTCTGACTACCTTTCCTCTTTTTGTTACCCACCTACTACACTTCTACAGTCAAAATGACATTTCTATCCTAGTAGTGTAGATCAGTGAATCGATGTCTCGTCTCATTCACTCTCGGCATACAGCTTTTATTCAATACTGGAAAATGAGGAATAATTGTACTGTTCAACCGTATCCATTTCGCAATATAATCTCTCGGGGATAACTTTGTCGGAGATGAAATGCTGGGTTGCTAGCGAAGCTCCAAATGCTATCCAGACCACCGACAGGTCCCGCATGCCACAGCCGCTCTATCACGTGATGCATACTGCTCCGACGTGCTAACGTTCTGAGGTGAATTACGGGGTGTTGCAAGTTTTGTGAGGTGCTTTCGTGATATTTAATAGATCGGATTACATTTTTTATTTTTCTCCGATATCCGATCCAGTAATTTAGGTCAGTATCGGACCGATACCGATACGTAATATCGGATCGGTCCATCTCTAGTAGAGAGTTCCCTGTGCTGCTGCATCACTGTGTGGCATGGAATCAGCTCTATGGCAAAGAAGATGACTCTGCCAGCGGTTGTGAAAACTACACAGAGGATTGTAAGCAGCAGCCTCAACACCACCAAATTAATCTATACCAGCATATGTCAGAAATGTTCCCAGTTTAACACTGAAACAAAGAAGGATATAGGACAAGGGCTTTATTGTATCTTTATCATCAGCAGGGGCAGATCTACAGAAATTTCCTAAATTCTAAAGACCTACACCCAAATTTTGTAAACAATAAAGTTCTATACAACTATTTACCGAAAAATGCAGGCAATGCATCTGGAGTTTTTTTGTACCTCTATTTAAAACTACTAAAACAAAAATTAGACAACAATCAGGTGTCACAGTAAGATGCCACACAAATTATTTGTGCCAGTGCAAAAAAAATAGTTTGTCTGCCATAAGACAGAGGAGAACACCACAAGCTTAAACCCTGCAGGTCTGACAAGAGGAGGTGCAAACTTACTGTATTGCTCACTCTGTCAATGTTAACTGTAGCTAGGCTCAAAGTGTTAATGCTAGCTTATTTTAATAAACAACACTGTCATATGCAAAACTTGGGTTCCACTAAAGATGGCAAGAGATTATTTTTAGGTGGGCACATGCCACCCTTGCAGATTCACCATTGATCACTAGTAATATACATCAGATTAGAGAGAGAGAAATGCAGAAAATAAAAAGCACAAAGCAAAATAAATGAATAAATAAGAAATAGAAATTCTCCTTCTTTCTTCTATTTCCAAAGCATGCTTTGTTATTGCTAAAAGGATTCAGTATTATCACCCATTTAGCATTGTTATTATATTATAATATTATTTTGGACATAATGGACATAATTGTCCATCATGACAACATACAAAGAAGTCTTACATACTTATTACAAGTCAGCTTCAACAAGACTCTATCACCTTTTTTCATTGACTTTACTTTAACAGTGGTTTGTAAACACAAGATCAATATCCAAAAGGTTTTTGAGTCTTGTTAAAGCATCATATGTTCTTTTGTTTGTTTTTGTGTTATTCGGGACTTTAATGAAAGGTAAAGAGAAGGAGTCCAAGCAGCAGATGGATCATTCCCAGTCTGATAGAACAAGCGTCACTTTTGGTTGTAGAGGCAGTTGTTGCAGTTGATGTAGCAGTTGTAGCTGCAGAGCTTGTAGTTGGGGTGGTGGTTGTAGTTGTAGTTGGGGTGGTGGTTGTAGTTGTGGCGGTAGTTGTAGTTGGGGTGGTGGTTGTAGTTGTGGTGGTGGTTGTAGTTGTAGTTGGGGTGGTGGTTGTAGTTGTGGCGGTAGTTGTAGTTGGGGTGGTGGTTGTAGTTGTGGCGGTGGTTGTAGTTGTAGTTGGGGTGGTGGTTGTAGTTGTAGTTGGGGTGGTGGTTGTAGTTGTAGTTGGGGTGGTGGTTGTAGTTGTGGCGGTAGTTGTAGTTGGGGTGGTGGTTGTAGTTGTAGCTGGGGTGGTGGTTGTAGTTGTAGTTGGGGTGGTGGTTGTAGTTGTAGCTGGGGTGGTGGTTGTAGTTGTAGTTGGGGTGGTGGTTGTAGTTGTAGTTGGGGTGGTGGTTGTAGTTGTGGCGGTGGTTGTAGTTGTAGTTGGGGTGGTGGTTGTAGTTGTGGCGGTGGTTGTAGTTGTAGTTGGGGTGGTGGTTGTAGTTGGGGCAGCAATTATAATTGGTGCTGCAGAACAGGCAACACCTGATACTGTACCAACGCTCTGCATGAAAGGTAGAGAACCCAGGCTTAAAGCAGCTGCACACAGGTTTGCAGATGCGCAGCCGTAACCTGGATACGTGCTGGTGCTGCTTTTGACTGCAGATGAAAAAGAAGAATTTCAGGATATGTTTTAAATTGGCTACTTTCCAGGAAGCTTAATATATTTCATGCAAAAAACAACTTAACAGCTTTTTAAAAAGTTTATTTGTTTGTCTGACTTCCAGGCTTGAAATTTAAAATCTTATCACAGTAACTTTCACACCCAAGGATAACATTTAGTATAAATTAGGGTAAAAGTTTCTGCTCTTTTATATGTCAGATGTATCACAAAAGAATTTGAAATCATCTTTGATACGAAACCGATGACACAACTGATACAACATAAAGACTCACTGGTTGATTGGAAGCATTGGTTCTCCACTCCCTGACACTGTAATGTGGAGGAGCACTGACCAGTGGAAGGGTCACAAAACTTGCATACTCCACCATTATTTGACTGAGAAGCAGGATCTGAAACAGAAAAGGAGGACATTTCATTTCAGAACAGAGACTCTTACAACATCAGATTATTGTTTTTATTTCTTTATTTTATTCTTTTGTCTTCAATGGTCAACGTAGTATTTAACTTACTTGGCAGAGTTGCTGAGTTGCAGTTATCTGTGTTGCAGCATTGAGCAGAAGCCAGAGCACTTTGAAAACCCAGGTCGACTGAAAATGTCTGAGAGGTTACGGCTGGACACAGGGAGGAAGATGCACATGCCTTGTAGATTTGTGTGACCGGAGTTCCAGATGAAGTAGCTACAAATTCAAAGTGCAGTTTGTTAATGTTGATGGAACACAAATAGCTTCACAGGGGATGTAATTTGGTGAAAATATGAAATATGATATGAAGAAAACATTACCTAGAATGGTAGCTGTAACACACATTGGTTCCGATGAGGAGCATGTAAGTAGTGCTGTGCTTGAACATGCTGAATTTGTGCAGGTTTGGCACTGGAGGGCTCCAGCTGCAATCAGGAGAGAAACACAAAAATGATCATCACAATTTAAATATATAGCAAATATGAGATGTTCTGAAAGTTCATATTGGGTTACAGCAGGTTACAGTTGAGTCAATTCTACTCACTAACTTTGGGGAAAAAAATTACAATGTAAGATTTAAATAAAAGATTTAAAGCTTTAAATTAGACTCTCTTCTACCTGCAGGTGAAATGAGTGTAGTTACCTGTGGTGGAGAGTGCCCAGAGAAGAAACAGAGAAAACAGCAGCTTCATTGTGATGAACAGGTCAGTTCTGCGGATTAGTTTCCCTGGACTGTGATACTAAAGCTGAGGAGCAGCACTGCACTTTATATACTGAACAGGTGACCTCACAATTGCATGTGTTCACATTTTTACAGCATGACCATTCATGCAATTAACTCTTCTTTTGTCAAATCATTATGTCACAGCACCTTACCACACCTTTCCTCTTCAATTCAACAACAAGTATTCGTGCATCACAAAAAACACAGGAATTCTTTTTTACATTATTAAGTTTTTAACAAATGTGAATGACCTTGCGTCTTGTGTCATTAAGCCATCATCTTTAATTTTGACGTTGAAACCATAATTGACTTTTTGTTCAGACAGTTCAATTTATTTATAACAGCTGACACTTCCAAATAAAATCAGGACCAAATGTTATGAAACAACCCTGGAATAACTTTTCTACAACTGATGAAGATCAAGCCTAAATGCTTTACATCAACTATTGTCCTCTACATATACTACTAATGATAAATGGTGTCTAAATAGATCAGGGGTTATCAACTACATTTGTCCAAGGACCAGAATTTTATCAGCACACACTGTGAGGACCAGATGCTCTCATAAAGTAAATAAAGTAACATAAACATAACATAAAGTAACTCACATTACCTGTACTGCAGTAAGCCACTAGAGAGCGACTGCAATATTTTAGGCTTCATATTTGTGAGGCTAATAATGCACACAGTGCTTTAGTTTGTGGAGTTGGCCTGAATATATTACATGAATGAAAAAATGACATTCCTCAAGAGCCTTAAGTGTTGTGCAATTTGATACAATTTCATACAAAAGCTGGAATTTGTTAGCTGTTGAACAGCAGAAATTGGGTTATCTTGTCAGAGGTCTTTGTTGCAAAACAAATTCAATTTTTAAAAGGGGACAGCCACACTGTACATACAATAGACTGGTGCATAAAGCATCTATGCATAACAAGCAAATAAGGCTGAAAATAGTGATGGGAAACAGCTCTTGAAGCACACTGGAAGATGGACCTGTGCGGGAAGCATTGGTTCAGGTGGACGTTTGGAAGCAAGAGAGCAAAGATAAAACAAAATTCATCCTAATGTTTTTCAAACTTGAAGAATAATTGTGGTCTTTTGCTGCTGTTTGGTAAATTTTGCTTGGAGCCTGCAGAAACTTGCAGTTTTGGAATCTGTGCTTTCTGAGTGAACTCTGGCGATTCTGTGGAAACAGGCAGAAGTGTTTAACAGGTTAAGTAGAAAGTTAATGCAGAAAACCATAGCTTTAATGAAGAATGGACTGATACGTATGTACTCATAGTGCAAACTTTTAGAAATGCTGTACCTGGGTGCCTCATTTGCAAACAAAGAGTCGCGGTTGCTAAATAATAATGTAGTTTATAAAGATAGGCTAAAAAGTCCTCTGAAGACAGAGAAATCATGGGACAAAAGAGGGACAAAACTCAGAGATCCTACAGAGGTCAAGATAAAACAAAAGAAAGAAGTCCAAAAAGAACTATTAATTTGCTAACAAATGTTGTGTTTTTAATCTCAAAATTAATATATCTGAAAAAAACAGTGATCATTGTAGATGTCTATTTAATCAGCTTATACTACATAACAGTTTTCATTCCTACTTGAATGCCAGTTGTTGACCATTTCAATATGAAAACTTGATTTCACTCACTAACACAGTATAAACAGTGTGGTGTGAAATCTGTTTGATTTTATGTGTAAGTTGAAAGAAAATCATCAGATGTTCCTTGATGCAAGAACTAACAGTCATGACCGTGAGGTAACTGTCTGCATAAAATATAAAACATGTTAATCACTCTTTATTTTCTTGCCCCACACCTGCTTCATTCTTTCCTGTAGATCTAGTTTGTTGAGAAACTGACGGCTTTGTGATCAATGGTGTAAAACCTGCTGCAGGTGTGGCAGCTGCCTTACCCAATCAAGATCAATACTTGAACCGTGGAGTAACTTTACTTTTACTCAGCTACTTTACTGAAATGTCTTTTAGCTCAAACATTGATTTTCTGGTTTATGCTTCTATGCTTTGTACATTTTGCTCTTACACGCTTCAAACAGCCAAGAAATCATCTAAACCTCATGATCTACCATCTCAAATGTTTTCAAAAACCATCATGAAGCACAACTGACGCTGTAACTCTGTCACAGTGTTGTGCTACTCTGAATTTACCACACCTGCTGTTGTTAAACGGATGTCATTGCCACGCTCTCTTTGTAACATAATAATAGCACGCCTATTCAAATCAAACATAAAGCATCTTATTTATCAAGTATGATCATTTGTCACATACACCTTCTTTTGTTATCTATTATGGACTATCACAGAAATAACGCAGGTTGTTTCTGAATCACTTAATTAAGGGTTTGGCCATTGCAGTAATTCTTTAGCTAATGCCCTGGTATGTCACCTCCACCACAGCCGAGTTATCTTTTAATATATGCTTCTCTTTACTATTTATTTACTCCTTTCTGTTTCCATGTCTTAGATGAAACATCTGAAACACTACTGTGTGACAAACATGAACTATAAAAGGAAGACTTTGACTGAAACTTCAGGGGAAAAAACACAATGTCCAGCTTGAAATGGACATTTTCAACGAATGCCTGTGCAACTGTCCAACTGTGCATGGAATAAAATAAAATATAAATAGGGGAGCAAGAATAAGTAGCAGATAAGAGGAGTATATGCATCCTCAGATCTTCCTGTTCTCCAGATGGCTCAGCATTCTGTGAAGGGTGATGATGATGGCATCCTCCGTGAACTGATTTGGTATGTACACAAACTGATTGTGGTCGAGAGAGGGAGATAGGCAGCCTCTGATGTACTGAGAACTTTTCGCCTTCTAGTGGGTCCTGTGCTCTCCTCAGCGCCATAGAGCCCTGTTGGCTAAACCAAACCAGTTCTTATGCCTTCAACTGACTGGTTTGCTAATTAGTCAGTGATAGTCTGTGGAGGCATATCCATGGAGGGACCTCTACAAGCTAGGCAACGGCAGCCTGACTGCTATTAGGTATGATCAAGAAATCCTTGGGCCCATTGTCAGACCCTGCTCTGTTGCTGTACATCCTGGCTCCTCCTGGTGCCCGTCAATGCCCAGCCTCAGCATTATTATTAGCCTCATGCAGCATCTCAGTGATGCTGTGGACCAAGCATGTCTTAACATTACAGGCATGCATACAAGCACATGGGGGTCGTACAAACTACTGATACTGATACTAATGCTGCATTGAAATTTCTGCAAAATGAACTAGCCTACAGCATCATTTTGTTCATTTTGATTTTAAATGTGTCTTTTATTTGAGAGATATACAGCAAAAAAAAAAAATCCCATTGAGATGGGGCATTTTCAATTGTTCAAAATGTTTTTGTGCAGTGCATATATACAAATACTAGTGTTATGTCTAAGGAATTTACAAAAATGTACATTTTTATTTTCTTTTTTTCTATTAAAATGTATTTAATATGAGTAATATAGCAACACTTCAATGGAAGCGCTTATATTTTGCAGAAACACTGGCAGAGTCACACTGTATTTTTGCTCTGTAAAATCTGCCACCATCAGGGTGGAGTGTTGCTGTCAGTGAGCCTGTACTAGAAAGAGAGGGCACAGAATTATTTACACTATTCTCTGGCTCATAATGTTGACCTGGACTTTGTTGACTTTTGTTTGATATCTTTATTAGAATGCTTTTGGAAAGAAATTAATTTGGTTAAAGAAGTTATTTATAAAGTCACATTTGGAACACTAGATATGACACAACAACTTAGTCATTACGTTACAGTCAAATGAAGACAAACTGAGTCTAAGGTTTGTCTGTGGATGGGTGTGATGAGTGGGATATCCACACACCATTAAGTGCTGGCTCTTCTCTGGAACTTAAATTCCAATATTCAGAATTACATTACATTAATAATATTAAAGCACATTAACAGAAAACAAATGTCAGTGCCTAGTAGTCAGAACATCCACATCATTTTTTGGGTAAAAACAAGTGTTTGATGGGTCCAAATGCGCCTGTATTTCCCTAAGTGAAAAAACCAAACAAAACATGGGCTTATCACTGAGAGTACAATAATGGTCCCACTTATTTTACCTTCTCTTCCAGGTGGCTTGTATCTATAGCAGGCGAGTGCCATCTAAAATTTCCTCAGAAGTTAGTGTGCCATATGATTGCATTAGCAATAAATTTAATAACGCTCTACATGAAGTTACACACTATATAGAACCACTTTATAGAATTATATTTATTCGCAGATGTTGGCAGCTATCAGCGAATAGTTATCAGCTATTTTGAAACAAAAAAAGACAGTTTTTATCCATAACAGCAAATGAACTGTACAACAGAAAATGCAAATGCTATTTATGGTCTCCTCACAACAATGATAAGAAAAATAAACTGAGCCAATATGGCATGTTTGTTAATACACATGTTAATCTGATCTCTGGTCCAGCATTCAGACGGCTACCTGAGGACACTCATGTGAGAGAAAATCTGCTCACACAGATATGTAGAGCCAAATACTGTCAATAAGGCCTCTGCAATGTTCTGAAGACAGTCAAACTTGTCAGGTAGTGATGTCCAGCAGGTGAAAATGCAGCTCCATGAATACGCACATCTATGGATTCCAGCTGCTTCGATGTTGCATTAACTGGCATTAACTCAGCCAGTTAATGCGAGACAAATCCAGCTGCTCATTAAAGATTTCTGGTTTGATTAGAAAAGAAAACATTGGTCCACACACCTGAAAGTCCCAAAAACGCATTGTGAATTCTGTCTTGAGTCTACAGATGTACCCGTGTATTTCCGTGGTGCTGATGCTGTGCTGAGCGGACAGCTCCTGAAGCTTTTGAAGTGTCGGAATGTGGAAAGCTAACAACGTCCCTTATTTTTAGCCAATTACAAGTTGAATCTGGTAGTTGGGGTTGTTAGCTAAGATACCGTCATTTAGAAGCGGCACAACTATTCTGTCTGTGCGAGCTAATTTGCGATGTGCACCGCTGGCGCGGCCATTTTTTTTTTTAATGCACCTTCTCAGATTAATTCACTGCGTGTCGTGCCCAGGAATGGACTGGGACAAAAAAATTGGCCCGGGCATTTTGACTAGAGACTGGCCCACCAAGTATTATAGGAAAAACCATAAAGCCTTTGAATGAAAACAAACGTCGTTGTGACAGTGATGTACACTGTCTTGTTGGTACATATGTATCATTCTAATAAACTTAAACCTACACCATCCTCCCTATTCTGGTATTCTAAACAGTACTTAGCCGAAACCCAAAGACTGCTTGGTTGAGTTAACTTCCTGAACTATCTACAACATATGGTGGAAACCTGAAATTAAGACAGTGAAGACTAGAGGCGAGACATGACCATTACTGAATATTAAAAATAATAAATGACAGATTTAATGATATTTTCATAAACTATTTATTTACCACATCAATAAACAGCATGGCAGGGCAAAATATTTTTTCTAACATGGCAACCTTTAAAAAGTGAAAGGAGATAGAAAGACATGTGAGAAAGAATAAAACTTAATTGACTTTTTGATGGCATTTTACACAAAGTACTAATACAGAATCTAGAAAATGTGGGAAAATACTGGCATCATGTACAGTACTTTCTTCTGAAGAAATTATGTTGGGACCCTGAAAAAAATTACTATGTACAATAATGGATTTCTATACATTTGACATCAGATGAAAACTTTGGTTGTAAGATTCGGATAATTATTTGTTAAAAGCGAGACATTTTAAATGAGAATAAGAAAGAAAAGTATTTTTTGTGCCCTCCTTTTCTTGTTAATGCCTTGCCTGGCCCCATGGCAAAACTTTGCTAGACCCGCCCCTGCACAGTTACCAGCTGTCAGCTACATAGAAAAGGATCCTGGTGTTATTTGTCTCTCAGAAACAGTTCATAACTTCCCTTCAACTCATTCATGTCACCTAAAAGGTAAACCTGTTTCTCCATCACCTGTTCAGCTCTGATGATTCAGTAAGGACATCTCCTGGTTTCATCTTCATGTTTACCTCTCACCACATATCAAACCGTTATCATGACCAGCAGCTTTTCCAGCTGTGGCTCCAGCAAACAACAATTAATATTAAATAAATTCTAACAACAGCTGATCAAGCTTAAACATGCTGCTGTTGTTTAGCGCGACATCCGCTGGTTTCCTCTTTCTGGCGCAAAGTGGGCGATAAACAAACACGAGAGAAAAGCCGATCAGCTGATCATTGATCAGTTTCATGATTGAAGTAGCAACAGGAGAGAGAGGGGGAGAGAATGAGAGAAGAAGAGGCAGCTGCAGCGTAATAATGCAGAATAACTCCAGCTTTGTGTCTTTTTTTTCTATTCTAGCTGAAGTCCGGGACAAATCGGATTTCTTTTCAGCTCAATACGAAACGCGTAATATGTTTTTCTGAATACGGGACGATTCACTATCAGTAACATCATAGCACCCACCCAGCTGTATAGAAACTCCGTCATGCTAGCTAGTACGCAGTACAAGTTATTGTAACTGACTGTAAAAATTCAGCACAACAGAAAAAAAACTCCACCTAAACTTGGTTTATATCTGACCCAGATAAACTGCAGGTCATAAATTCTTACCTGAAGTTCAGTTCACCTGACACTCGGACCACCAAACAACTGAGTTATTTTTACACATCAGCCAGCATCTGGCCAATCCACCACCTTTCATCGTTTATACCGATAGAAAAAAATAAATAAATAAAAATCATCGGCCCATAAAAACGAAAATTCACCATGGGCCCACCGAGCAAATGCCCAGTATGCCCGATGGCCAGTCCAGCTATGGTTGTGCCATCAGTTAACCCGCTGGCACGCGTGCCTAGGGTTGCCGACCCCTGATCTATAGAATACACTTTAAACACATCACATTACTTTACACATACAAATGTAAAATTTGTGTTTACTGTTAGTAATATTAGAGACAGTGTTGTTAAACAAAAGCGATGGCTCTGAACATCATGTACACAAAGAAGTTAACATGAATGTCAAGGGTCAATTTCTGGTAACTTCCAATTTGCAAGTCTGTTGAATGGCCTTCGTTTCTACTTTATTTAAATGACATGCACTATTTGTATTCTTGTTTTTCATCAGCTAGATTTGTAATGTATTATGTCTATTTATATAGGATATATTTATATAGGAAAGTGTACTTTCCTATATGCTATTTAAATAAAGATTTGTTTGCTGTCTTCCATCTCTTTGGTCATTCCTCTACACTGTAACTACAGCAGACAAACCAACCCGTGCACTGCCGGGATTGACTACAAAAAAGCCTCGGACTCTCTGCCCCTTCATCAGGAATTGGATGGGAATGTGCAGAATAACACTAGAGGCCAACTTCAAGCACAAGTCACCATAAGTGTGGGATCTACCAAGAATATCCTTTGTTCTCACTGCTGCGTAGAACTGAACCCTCTCAGCCATTAACATTAACAAAACTGGCTGTGGATGCGGACTACAAAATGGAGGACTTGTTAGCTACCTCCTCTAAATGAATGTCATAATGCTGTTTGCCAGTAGTGAACGAGATGCCAGTTCACTGATCCACACCACTAAGACCTACAGCAATGACATGAGAATGTCATTCAGACGGGAGAAGGTAGTCAGAACTGAGGGGATTGCACTACCAGAAGACAACATCGCAGACATAAGAAAAGCTACAAGTACCTTGGAATCCCACAGGTAAATGGGACCCATGACGAGGCTGCTAGGAAAGCCACAACAATGAAATACCTACAGAGAAAAAGGCCTGAGGAGTCAGCTAAATGGGAAGTACAAAATCTGGCCAACCAACACATATTGGCCTTTAGATACCCTTTAGATACCCTGCTGAGATAATAAGTTGGCCAAAGGAGGAGACAGAAGCCACTGACATCAAGACAGGGAAATGCTTTACTATGCATGAGGGGTTTCACTCAGAGTCCAGCACCCTGAGGTGTACGCTAAGCGGCAGTAAGGTGACCAGGGACTAGTGAGTGTAAGAACCACTGTCCAGGATGAAACACAAAAAAAATCCATGAGTACACCAGGGAGATGGCCACAACTGATCAGGTGCTGGAATACCTCAGAGAATACCTCAAGGAGCAGAAACTGGAGAAAGAAAAGGAGCACGAAGAACCTTCATGGAAGGTTACTTCCATCTAGCCATCTCAGCTGAATTCATCATATATAGGCTGTTTCTGAGTGACATTGCCGAAGGATAATATATGATTCAGATAGTTTTCACAACTCTTCACAACTCTTACTCATAGCTCTTAAAGCTACATTTTGTACCATAAGTCTGTGGATGTTTGTGCCATTACTTTAATAGCCAGTTACAGTACAGGATTGGAGGATATGTCAAGGCACACCGTCATTACCAAACACAGGTTGGACACTATGTAAATATTTATCTGTTTTTATTTATTTGTTTGTTTGTTTTTATTGTATTCTGTTTGGCCTAAGTATGACCACCAGCATGACATGAGAAAAAACAAAACAATAAATAAAATTCATATCAGTTTCAAACAGATTTTTTTTCTTGTTTTTATTTATTTTGTTCATGGTTTTACATTGAGAGCCATTTATGCAGAATCCCTTGTGCATTAGATTGTTGATGCCTGTAAAGTCTTTAGCATTGTTTGAGTTGAATCTTCATTATTTTCAGATATTGATACTATTTTTCCTGCTACAAATAAAAGAAAAAAGAAAATATGCAGAAAGTATGATATATTGAGTAAATATTGGTATGTATGCTGTTTTTTTTATTTGTTTTATATTGATACCTTTTTATTGTACCTCGGCTTCAGACAGACTCCACTCTCTTTTATCTAAATTTGGATTTCGTAAGCCAAATCAGGTCTTGAAAAAGGTGTGTTCTGAGCCTTTCTGATGCTTCACAAGGTGTATCAAGCCTTTTTATTTTATTCTAATAGATAATATATATGAGTCCGAATAGAAGATAGATGAACGTGGTAGTTGTTGTTGGAGCAGTATTACACAAATTGTTATCACAACAGCTGACGTTCCCAAGATTCAAGACAGGGAGACTTAAAAGGCTGGCCACTGCTGTACAGATGTTTTCAGACATGCAGTTCTTGACTGGAAATGAAGTGCTGATACCTGATGGCACTGTAGATAAATCAAAAATCATCATTTCATTTTAATCTTATAGAAAAATTTTTCTTAACCAGCAGGGTGTGTTTTACCAGGGGGTGTTTAAGGTGTTTTTTTTGACATAGCAGCCTATTAGCTTCCTTTTTCGTCAAGAGACTTTTTCCAGGCCAACCTGGTAAATACAAACACGTTCTTAATGGGTTATATTGACTCAGCATACCATCTTGTGGTACAAAGTGGTATTACATTAAACTAAAAACACCTGACCAGAACACAGATATTTTGGACATAAAATCACACAGGTTGTTTTTACACCTGCTAGTGAAAGCTTTAGTTAAATTTCCAAGGTTTTCAACAAATATAAAATATATATTTACAATAAGTACTTTAAAAAAATCAGTTTCAAAATAGAAACAAAAATATCTAAAAATAGATCAATCTTATTTTCTAAAAATTCTCAAGATGTCCAGATAATGTTTTTCCCTTGTGGCCACTATTCTAATCCATCCGTTCTATTTGTCATGTCCTGCAAACTTTCCTTTTTTTCCTTTTTTTTTTTTTTTTTTTTTTTTTTACAGATTATAAGAATTTTGTGAGAAACGTTGCTGAAATAGTATGGGCTCAAATTGTGGTCATAAATATTTTGTATTTGTAAATCAAATGTGTTATTTGTGTATTGGATGTTTGTAACCTTGTAAACCAAAATATATTAAATTTTATCTTTGTACATCTACAGATGAGAATTTATGGTGTGTAAAAAGGATTTGTGTGTTTACAGCAGATACAAATTTTTTTGTTTAAGGTCTGGTTAGAGATACAAAGCAAAAAACTAAGTGCAAAACACTGCACTCGTGTTCCCTGGCTGCATGTGAATTTCAACTTACACGTACAAATTTGACCCTTTCAGCTGCTTGGTCCTGTCCATGTCAATCCAATCAGAGAACAGATGGGTTTGGCTGTTGGAGGGGTGCTATACGGAGTTTCAGGTCCTGTAAGAATAAATGCCCTGCGTTTTCCTTCATCACCTCGCAGTGTGGCCAACTTAACGACTTTATTGCTATATTTAGCGAGTTTTCAGACCCCCTTAGGGCGTTTTTTCTAAAATGTTTTGTAATGAGTAGTGAGTGCAAAACAACAAGACCAAGTACAGATCTCAAGCATTGTGGCTCCCGTGGCAATTCCCCCGTGAATTCCACACAGTTCAAGTGTCCGTGGAAGTGAATGGTGACAACTTCAAAAAACCCCAGACCCATCTGTGACTTCTCTCCGTAACTGACTCGCCGCTCCCAACTCCTGGTGACACAAAACACACACACAGCTCAGCAGGAAATCCACAGCAGCGAGGCATTCACTAATTCACATGGAAGTCTTTACTTAACGGTTTTGACACTAGGATCCAGGGCTGAGCAGAGGTCAGCCACACTCTTAAATATGGCTCCCCTGATAACGCAGATAACGAGCAGCAGGTGTGGCTGCCTCCAGCGCGGGAACAGTTCCGGGTCGCGATTCCTCAGGCGACCCAAAACACCTGTGAGCACACGCTGAGAGACAGGAGCGAAAAAAGAGAGAAAACAACAAAACACTACACAAAGAAAATAAACAGGTACAAAAATACGTGAGCTCTGGGTCCTTAGACCCAGGCCATGACAGCACTATACTGAGAGATCTATGGTTTGATTTCTTTGCTTGTGTGGGTTGGATTGGTTGTTACTTCATATCAATATCACCTTTAGCAAAAAAAAAAAATTCCCCACTCAGTTTTGTCAGAAGGCCAGTTGGCTTGTACGTGAAGTGGACCCACAGGTCTGTTCTTTTAACTCTGTAATTCTAGCCACAAGGGCTCGGCAGGGAGTGAGAGTCACAGGCATGGAGCTTACTGCAACAGAAGGAGAGGCGGATTATTGTAAGGCAGAGAATACCGAAAGCAAGATGAGTCGTTACTAGAGATAATGCTTACTTGATAAGTGAGGAGTAATGTGCTCCAAGGGGGATGCGACCAGGTGAGTATCGAGGTGAGAGGCGAAATGAATGAGCAAAGATGTCCGACATTTTCTTCCTGTTGCAGTGATCTGCACTCAGAAAAATAAAGGTGCCAACTGGAACCAAAAGTGGTTCTTTAGACTGATGCCATAGAAGAACCTTTTTTGGTGCCACAAAGAACCTTTCAAACAATGGTTCTTTGAAGAACCATTTCTTTCAGTGGTTCATTGAAGAACCATTAAAGGTGCCCCAAAGAACCATTTCTTGATGGTTCTTTGGGGCACCTTTAATGGTTTTTCAAAGAACCTTTTAAAAAATGGTTCTCTAAAAAGAACCATTTTTAAAAAGGTCCTTCAAATGGTTCTTTAAAAGAACCATTTTAAATCTTTCAAAATAAAATGCATCATAAATTGAATTTGAGCAGGGTAAAATAAATACGAGCACAGCATAGACATATATTAATGGTTTATTGTCATTTTGTAGTTACCAAAAGACAAAAAGGCATTTTAACCCTCAGCACAACATCACTACTAATACATGTCACATATTAGTGTTTTAAACAGTAATAATTAAATGTATTTGCTATACTATAAATAAATATATATAAATACTATAGCTACAGATAACACAACAAATAATACATGTATTGTTTAATTAATAAAACATCAGAAAGTGATAAAACACATTAGAAATAGCTTCATAACAGACCAATAAATCAACACATTTTCATCAGCAGATGTTTGCATGTTCATTAAAAATATTTCAACAAGTTTATGATTAAAATGATCAATGAACTTCAGCCTTACGCTATGTAATGTGCGTTTCATGTTGTACTCATGGCCCTTTGTTAGTCCAGTTTAGGATAATGTCTCTGACGTATGTTTCATATCAAATATATGTCATATCAAAACAAGCCCACACCTGCAGTTGTTTCAGTTTTTCACTGGTGCTTCCTGTCAGCTGGTCAACCTCACTCAGGCGGACATCCATATCAGCCAACCAAACGACAAGCTCCTCCCTTTGTGCTTCAAATCCCTCCCACTCTGAGACAAGGAGCTGAAAGAGAGAGAAAAGAGTCAATTATAAAGAAGAGAGAAAAGTGAAACCCTCAGAAGGTCTGACTCGCATACCTGCAGTTGACCTGTGATGGACTCCAGTTTGGCGTTCACGTCATCCCTCGTCGATGCCAGCAGCCGAGTCTGCAGGGTGCCCTGGAAGAGCTGAGTTAATGTTCGACTCCTCCTGGTCAGGCTCTCCAGCTGGATGAGCCGAGGTCTCCCCTCTCGCCGCTGCCTCTGAACACAGAAACAAATTGCATCTGAAGCAGGAGGAGCAGATTTTTTTTGCTATTCTTTCTAAATCCAGGCTAGATCATGTGGAGGTATTTGGAAAACTTTTTTGGCCAGTGGACGACTGTTGTCTTGCAGAAAGTCAAATCAAACATATGCGATACACAATCAATTCACAAGAACACATTATAAAAAATAAGTCCAGTTCTTGCCTGATTTCAAGTGAAATCTGCATCAAAAACAGGGTGACAGAAGTAAAACGAGAGCACAAAGCCTCACTTTGTACAAGCCTGCTATTACAGTTCTCCTCTATGCAGACGACTTTCCTGTTTTCAAGGCACAACTTGGATCTGCTGTACGAATCTTATGGATACACACTAAATGAAACAATAGTGTGCATGACTCCAGATTCTGATCCCTCATCCTAATATGGTCCCAACATAGCAACAGCAATAATGCAAATGTTGAGGCTTCAAAATACAAAGTCCATAAACCAATGGCTGACATGGGTTTTATCATAAGGGTGATAAATATACAGATTTCAGTCTGTCTTAGAGATTTGATGTTTATTTACCTGCAGATGCACTATACGTACCTGCTCCATGGTTTTTCACAACGTTTTGCACATCACTATTTAATACAGGAAGTAGGTGAACTAAAACAAGTCATCGTTCTTTGTGAGAGGACCATATTAATGAAACAAACCTCAATGACATCATAGGGATCCCTAAAGATGCTCCTGCTGCTTTTCTTCCTCCTCATCCAAAGCTTCCTTCTCCTTGTCCTCGCCTTCCATCCAATTGTATTTCAACCTAATTGTGTTTCTCCCCCTCCTCTTCCTCATTTTGTTGGAGCTGTGAACACAATTAATGTGAATCTGGATTAATTTGTGCAAACAAGAAAAATCTACAGCTTTTTGGTCAGAGGTGCTCTTGTGATTTAAGCCGGGTAGAGTAGATTTATGTGTTGATGCTACCTGCTTCAGCTCTGGCTGCTGAGTGATATTTACACCCTGGCTGGATTACAAACTTTAACCATGTGCTGAACTTTGGCCCAGCGTTGATACCTCTTGTTAGTATAAAGAACTCTTCTTAGCTTGTATGTATGATGTATGATGGTGGGTAAATGAAATATACAAAGAAAAATTAACTATATTACAAAAGAACATCTATCTTGGAAACATCAAATGACCGGAGCATAACTTGTCAACTAGACCGAAACTAAGTTATGCAGGAACAGTCAAAGACACCTTCTCATGTCACATTCCTATTCATTTCTATATAATTCGATTAGACAATAAAGAGTTATCTAATCTAATTATTCATTCAAAACTCTTATGCATAGCTGTATTTTATACAGCTCATACAGAATTCAAAGTACAGGTTCATGTGAGTATTTAATGTACGGCTCAGATCTACAGAATTTCAGAGTTTCTAGAGCAGACACAGAGCTCACGCCACAACAGGCTTCAGGCGCCATTTTAGTGACTTTAACAATATATTAAATTTTAATTTCGGTCTAGCTGACATTAGGTTATGTACGCAGCACGCAATTGAACCAGAAGCCAAAGGTGCAAATTAGCTGGGAGCACCTTCACTTAATTATAACAGTGGTTTTGTTAGGAAAACAGTTTCTGTATACCGGATACTAAATTGCGCTGAAGTCAACAGCTAACGTATCTAGCTAATCGCTACTGTTAGCACAACATTAACAGCAAGCTACAATGACGAGTAACAAAAACAAAACAGTAATAAGGTTTTAATGAAAATGTTTTACCTTTTCCAACAGTCCCAGAATCCAGAGCTTCAAAGTCCAGCAGGTACTGAAGACTGTTATCCGCCTCGCTGTCACCGTCCGTGAGTTTATTTCCCGAAAGGTCAAGGCCCGCCGCTCGCACACTCTGTCTGCGCATGCGCATCCCAACGACTGACCCTCTCCGTCCGCTCCCGGGAGGTTATAGTATGACGTGTTCTGACGTCACTCTCTCTCTCTCTCCCTGTCATTTATTTGGCTCGAAACACATATCAACAAATTGCTCAGTGATGAACAACTACTCAGATCATTTACCTAAGCAGTGTGCTTTGTCAAAACGAAGTGTGTGTTCATTACACTGACATTCTGTTCTGCAAATGTTATTTGCTTGTATTTTATAATTTGACTTTACATACTGTAAATGCCGGCAAAGCCACTTTACTTTGCGCTTTTATTTTGAAGAGTACCTTAGCACTTCCTCTTTTATTGTGTCAGACTTCCTGTTCTGTTCTCGGTGAGGCGACGCAAACACGTTGCTTCAGAGTGAGTAAAAGCGTTTGTTTTTTGAGGGTACTCATGTATGGAGTGCCAGGACTGCCATAATGCATTAATTAAATACACCATTAAATAATTAATTAAATGTGGCAATAATTAATTAAAATTGGAATTAATTAATTAAATAAATAGTTATGACACATGTAATTAATTAATTATTGACACATTTAATTAATTATTTATGTATTTCACATTTTAATTAATTATTGACACATTTAATTAATTAATTATTGACACATTAAATTAATTATTTATGTATTTCACATTTTAATTAATTATTGACACATTTAATTAATTATTGACACATTTAATTAATTATTTAATGATATATTTATTTATTTCATTTTGGCAGTCCTGGCACCTGGCTCTCATCATGAACTTTTATTTGAATATTCAGTTTCCTACCATCTTCTCTTAAAGGGTAATTGCCAGGTATCCCGCCCTCCCCCTTCGCACACACATGCACACAAAGAAAACACACAGTATAATTCACAGCCTCATTATAGTGAATAAATATTTATGCCATTTACACCATCAAACTTAGATTGCTAAGGATGAAGAACCATTTGTTCTTTAAAGAACCATTTGTAATAGCTGAAGAACCATCCACAAAATAAAAAGGTTCTTTGACGTATGATGGTTCTTTAAAGAACCATGAAGACATCTGAAGAACCATTTAAGAACCATAATTTTTCTGAGAGTGGCTGAGCAGAAGGGCAGCCAGGTAAGATGTCTGAGCATTTTGTTCTTTCCAGACCACTGAGGAAAGGCATCCCGCAGAGAAATTAAAGAGGTGAGTTTTGGATGCTTCAAAAGGAGACAGGCCTGTAGCAGAGAAGGTGAGAGTTATGTGCATATTCTATCCAGGAGAGCTGTGTAGACCAGAAGGAAGGGTTCTGAGACGTGACACAATAAAGGGCCCTCCCCAGTTCCTAATTCATTCCTTTTCCTTTGAACGTTACCTAAGCTTTGAGCACCTGTGTGAGCTTGTTAATTATGGTACCCTGTTTGGAAATGACGATACAGATTGGGTCTAATGGTTCCATGAAGTCTGTATCCTTCTAGTTCGGGTCCTCTTGAAGGTCCAACGCAGTATTTTTGCTGTGACTTAGGACTGCCCTCCTTTGCAGATCTCAGATGTTGTTCCTGGGACCTGTTAAAGTGACTCACCCACTTTGGAGGTCCTCCGGTTACCTCAGAAACCAGTGTTGCCTTCAAACTCCACATCTTCTTGAGCTTCTCTCTCAGCCCTTGGTGTTTCTGGAGCTTCTCACATTTCTTTTTCCTGATGCTGTTATCTGTTAATATAGCTACATCTGTTACTATGGCCAATTTCTTCTGCTTGTCCACCACTACTTTGTCTGGTTGCTTAGCCATCACCAGTTTGTCTGTCTTTATCTGGAAGTCTCACACAATCTTCGCTCACTCATGCTCGATCGATCACCCTAGGGGACATATCACATTTTAAACCTGGAACTTCCAGGCCATAGTCGGCATAGATGTTACTGTATATTATGCAGGCCAGCTGTTATAGTGCTCCATGTATGCCCTGCCTAATATGATCCTGCTGTTATGTGCTGGATTGTCTCAGGGTCATCTTTGCACAGCGTGCACCTTTGGACTTGCTTGGAGTGGTAGAACCAAGCCTATGCTTAGAACTTGTTTCTGTACTACCATTTGTAGTGCCTCTGTGCTGTCTTTCAGTCAGCTTTGTCCAGGCACTGGTAGGATTTTTCTGCCACTTCTTTTAACAGCCGGTGGTACATGCTATGCAGGGGTCTGTCCTTCCATGATAGTTCCTACCTCTTGTGTCACTTCTTTCTCTGGTTTCTGGCGCCTGAGATAATCACTAAGCAAAATATCAGTTGTGGTCACCTCCCTGATTTATTTATGGATTTCTTTGTTTCATTGTAGGTAATGGTTCTGACACTCACTCTTACTACTCCTTGGGCACCTTCCATCTGCTTAACCTACCCTACAGCCTTAGGATACTGAACTTGGGATGAATCCCTCCATGCATGGTGAGGTGGTTCCTTGTTAGTGGCTTCTATCTCCTCCTTTGGCCAGCTGATAATTCCAGCAAGGTATATGATCACCAGCAGGACGTAGGTATTGATTGCCCACTTGTTGTTCTTCCCATTCAGCTGACTCCTCAGGCTTTGCCTTACTTTCTGCAGATATTTGGCTGTTGCAGCTTTCCAAGGGGCCTCCTGGGGTGGATGCTAGGCCCTGTGATGGCTGTAGCTTAAGAGGTAAAAAGTGACTCCCAAGCTAGGCGAGTGGCTCCAGCAGATCCCAGGAACAACATCCGAGATCACTGTCAGGACTCTCAAGCTTCCAGGCCTCTGGTAGTGGACCCAAGCTTGAAGGACCGACTACCCACAGGGGTCAGAGGGGATTTTATTTTTTTGAGATTCTAATTAATTCCACACCAGAAAATTAATTATTAATTAATTAATTAATTATAATTAATTCATTGTATTATTTAGATCCCTTAGTATCATTAAAATTGATTCTAAATATCCACGTGTCCAAATATATTTTAAAATATACAAGCTTTCATAGTGTGTCCTAATTTTCTCAGATAGATAGATAGATACATACATACATACATACATACATACATACAGTGGGGCAAAAAAGTATTTAGTCAGCCACCGATTGTGCAAGTTCCCCCACTTAAAATGATGACAGAGGTCAGTAATTTGCACCAGAGGTACACTTCAACTGTGAGAGACAGAATGTGAAAAAAAAAATCCATGAATTCACATGGTAGGATTTGTAAAGAATTTATTCGTAAATTAGGGTGGAAAATAAGTATTTGGTCACCTCAAACAAGGAAAATCTCTGGCTCTCACAGACCTGTAACGTCTTCTGTAAGAAGCTTTTCTGTCCCCCACTCGTTACCTGTATGAATGGCACCTGTTTGAACTCATCATCTGTATAAAAGACACCTGTCCACAGCCTCAAACAGTCAGACTCCAAACTCCGCCATGGCCAAGACCAAAGAGCTTTCGAAGGACACCAGGAAAAGTATTGTAGACCTGCACCAGACTGGGAAGAGTGAATCTACAATAGGCAAGCAGCTTGGTGTGAAAAAATCAACTGTGGGAGCAATCATCAGAAAATGGAAGACATACAAGACCACTGATAATCTCCCTCGATCTGGGGCTCCACGCAAGATCTCATCCCGTGGGGTCAAAATGATCATGAGAACGGTGAGCAAAGATCCCAGAACCACACGGGGGGACCTGGTGAATGACCTGCAGAGAGCTGGGACCAAAGTAACAAAGGTCACCATCAGTAACACACTACAACGGCAGGGAATCAAATCCCGCAGTGCCAGACGTGTTCCGCTGCTGAAGCCAGTGCATGTCCAGGCCCGTCTGAAGTTTGCCAGAGAGCACATGGATGATACAGCAGAGGATTGGGAGAATGTCATGTGGTCAGATGAAACCAAAGTAGAACTTTTTGGTATAAACTCAACTCGTCGTGTTTGGAGGAAGAAGAATACTGAGTTGCATCCCAAGAACACCATACCTACTGTGAAGCATGGGGGTGGAAACATCATGGGGCTGTTTTTTCTGCCAAGGGAACAGGACGACTGATCCGTGTTAAGGACAGAATGAATGGGGCCATGTATCGTGAGATTTTGAGCCAAAACCTCCTTCCATCAGTGAGAACTTTGAAGATGAAACGAGGCTGGGTCTTCCAACATGACAATGATCCAAAACACACCGCCCGGGCAACAAAGGAGTGGCTCCGTAAGAAGCATTTGAAAGTCCTGGAGTGGCCTAGCCAGTCTCCAGACCTCAACCCCATAGAAAATCTGTGGCGGGAGTTGAAAGTCCGTGTTGCTCGGCGACAGCCCCAAAACATCACTGCTCTCGAGAAGATCTGCATGGAGGAATGGGCCAAAATACCAGCTACTGTGTGTGCAAACCTGGTAAAGACCTATAGTAAACGTTTGACCTCTGTTATTGCCAACAAAGGTTATGTTACAAAGTATTGAGTTGTATTTTTGTTATTGACCAAATACTTATTTTCCACCCTGATTTACGAATAAATTCTTTACAAATCCTACCATGTGGATTCATGGATTTTTTTTTCACATTCTGTCTCTCACAGTTGAAGTGTACCTCTGGTGCAAATTACTGACCTCTGTCATCATTTTAGGTGGGGGAACTTGCACAATCGGTGGCTGACTAAATACTTTTTTGCCCCACTGTAGATAGATAGTCAGAACTACCCTTCTGGTAGTTCTGACTAGCTTTCCTCTTTTTGTTACCCACCTGATAGGTTTGTAGCTTGAACCTATTCGCTGGAACGTTGAAGACAATATAATTACACAGCAAGCAAGACACGAAGTAGGCAAAGTTCTTCATGTTTCTCGTGCACGGGAGAGAACCGGACAAACGCCGTTCCTTCGCTTGATCCCAGTTGCTCTCGTCCGCTCCCCCGTAACACTGCTCTTTTATTGAGGTTACATGAATATGCATAGGTTCATTAACATACGACGTCTACATACAAACAAAGAGTACCGTGTGTGTGTGTGTGGGGGGGGGGGGGGGGTCAGAGTGTGGCCCCATAAACAACTTCCCTTAACCTGCTGGTCTGGAAAATCCAACAGTTCATCTATATGTAAAAAAGCACTTAGACTAAAACTGACATAGCTACGTTAATCCTACCGTAAAACACTAAAACAAGGTACAACCTCTTCCCATGCTCCCAGGATGTAGGTGTGCATGCACACCAAGCCTTTTCAGCCTGCTAAAGATCACACATCCTATCACTACACAATTGATTATACACCTCTAAGCATATATGGTTAAATATTTCTAAGCATAAATGACAATAAACAATACAAAACCTAACACCACCTACTACACTTCTACAGTCTAAATGACATTTCTATCCTAGTAGTGTAGATCAGTGAATCGATGTCTCGTCTCAGTCATTCTCGGCATACAGCTTTTATTCAATACTGGAATTTAAGGAATAATTGTACTGTTCAACCGTATCCGTTTCGCATGGTTGTTCGGGTTTTTTCTAATTGTACTGTAATTAACTTTTACATTTAAGATATTAAGTGTGTGATGGATGGGGCGGAATGATGAATCTGAATACAGGCAGGAGGTAAAAGGCTGAAAAAATGGTGCAGGGATACCAGTCTCAGCGTTTCATGAAGGGCAGAAACTCCCTTCCACCCCTACACATTGAGGAGCAGCTGAAAAGGTGTTCAGTTTTAATTATCTTGTTGAACATCCCTCTGAGGACCTGATCTGGAACAACAACAACCTTTTCTTTGTGGTTAACAAGGTGCACAGGCAAACTCTACTTTCTCAGGAAGTGAAGGAACACTGGACTTGGAAACTCAGTCCTAAAACTATTCCACAGATGTGTGGTAGAGAGTTCCCTGTGCTGCTGCATCACTGTGTGGCATGGAATCTGCTCTATGGCAAAGAAGATGACTCTGCCAGCGGTTGTGAAAACTACACAAAGGATTGTAAGCAGCAGCCTCAACACCACCAAATTAATCTATACCAGCATATGTCAGAAATGTTCCCAGTTTAACACTGAAACACAGAAGGATATAGGACAAGGGCTTTATTGTATCTTTATCATCAGCAGGGGCAGATCTACAGAAATTTCCTAAATTCTAAAGACCTACACCCAAATACTAAAACAAAAATTAGACAACAATCAGGTGTCACAATAAGATGCCACACAAATTATTTGTGCCAGTGCAAAAAAATAGTTTGTCTGCCATAAGACAGAGGAGAACACCACAAGCTTAAACCCTGCAGGTCTGACAAGAGGAGGTGCAAACTTACTGTATTGCTCACTCTGTCAATGTTAACTGTAGCTAGGCTCAAAGTGTTAATGCTAGTTTATTTTAATAAACAACACTGTCATATGCAAAACTTGGGTTCCACTAAAGATGGCAAGAGATTATTTTAAGGTGGGCACATGCCACCCTTGTAGATTCACCATTGATCACTAGTAATATACATCAGATTAGAGAGAGAGAAATGCAGAAAATAAAAAGCACAAAGCAAAATAAATAAATAAATAAGAAATAGAAATTCTCCTTCTTTCTTCTATTTCCAAAGCATGCTTTGTTATTGCTAAAAGGATTCAGTATTATCACACATTTAGCATTATTATTATATTATTATATTATTTTGGACATAATGGACATAATTGTCCATCATGACAACATACTTATTCCAAGTTTTCTTCAACAAGACTCTATCACCTCTTTTCATTGACTTTACTTTAACAGTGGTTTGTAAACACAAGGTCAATATCCAAAAGGTTTTTGAGTCTTGTTAAAGCATCATATGTTCTTTTGTTTGTTTTTGTGTTATTCGGGACTTTAATGAAAGGTAAAGAGAAGGAGTCCAAGCAGCAGATGGATCATTCCCAGTCTGATAGAACAAGCATCACTTTTGGTTGTAGAGGCAGTTGTTGTAGCAGTTGTAGCTGCAGAGCTTGTAGTTGGGGTGGTGGTTGTAGTTGTAGTTGGGGTGGTGGTTGTAGTTGTGGCGGTAGTTGTAGTTGGGGTGGTGGTTGTAGTTGTGGCGGTAGTTGTAGTTGGGGTGGTGGTTGTAGTTGTGGCGGTGGTTGTAGTTGGGGTGGTGGTTGTAGTTGTAGTTGGGGTGGTGGTTGTAGTTGTGGCGGTGGTTGTAGTTGTAGTTGGGGTGGTGGTTGTAGTTGTAGTTGGGGTGGTGGTTGTAGTTGTGGCGGTGGTTGTAGTTGTAGTTGGGGTGGTGGTTGTAGTTGTAGTTGGGGTGGTGGTTGTAGTTGGGGTGGTGGTTGTAGTTGTAGTTGGGGTGGTGGTTGTAGTTGTGGCGGTGGTTGTAGTTGGGGTGGTGGTTGTAGTTGTGGCAGTGGTTGTAGTTGTAGTTGGGGTGGTGGTTGTAGTTGTAGTTGGGGCAGCAGTTGTAGTTGGTGCTGCAGAACAGGCAACACCTGATACTGTACCAACGCTCTGCATGAAAGGTAGAGAACCCAGGCTTGAAGCAGCTTCACACAGGTTTGCAGATGCGCAGCCGTAACCTGGATACGTGCTGGTGCCGGTTTTGACTGCAGATGAAAAAGAAGAATTTCAGGATATGTTTTAAATTGGCTACTTTCCAGGAAGCTTAATATATTTCCTGCAAAAAACAACTTAATAGCCTTTTAAAACGTTTATTTGTTTGTCTGACTTCCAGGCTTGAAATTTAAAATCTTATCACAGTAACTTTCACACCCAAGGATAACATTTTGTATAAATTAGGGTAAAAGTTTCCGCTCATTTATATGTCAGAAGCATCACAAAAGAATTTGAAATCATCTTTGATAGAAAACCGATGGCACAACTGATACAACATAAAGACTTACTGGTTGATTGGAAGCATTGGTTCTCCACTCCCTGACACTGTAATGTGGAGGAGCACTGACCAGTGGAAGGGTCACAAAAGTTGCATACTCCACCATTATTTGACTGAGAAGCAGGATCTGAAACAGAAAAGGAGGACATTTCATTTCAGAACAGAGACTCTTACAACATCAGATTATTGTTTTTATTTCTTTATATTATTCTTTTGTCTTCAATGAGCAACGTAGTATTTAACTTACTTGGTAGAGTTGCTGAGTTGCAGTTATCTGTGTTGCAGCATTGAGCAGAAGCCAGAGCACTTTGAAAACCCAGGTCGACTGAAAATGTCTGAGAAGTTACAGCTGGACACAGGGAGGAAGATGCACATGCCTTGTAGATTTGTGTTGTCGGAGTTCCAGATGAAGTAGCTACAAATTCAAAGTGCAGTTTGTTAATGTTGATGGAACACAAATAGCTTCACAGGGGATGTAATTTGGTGAAAATATGAAATATGATATGAAGAAAACATTACCTAGAATGGTAGCTGTAACACACATTGGTTCCGATGAGGAGCATGGAAGTAGTGCTGTGTTTGAACATGCTGAATTTCTGCAGGTTTGGCACTGGAGGGCTCCAGCTGCAATCAGGAGAGGAATACAGAAATGATCATCACAATTTAAATATATAGCAAATATGAGATGTTCTGAAAGTTCATATTGGGTTACAGCAGGTTACAGTTGAGTCAATTCTACTCACTAACTTTGGGGAAAAAAATTCCAATGTAAGATTTAAATAAAAGATTTAAAGCTTTAAATTAGACTCTCTTCTACCTGCAGGTGAAATGAGTGTAGTTACCTGTGGTGGAGAGTGCCCAGAGAAGAAACAGAGAAAACAGCAGCTTCATTGTGATGAACAGGTCAGTTCTGCGGATTAGTTTCCCTGGACTGTGATACTAAAGCTGAGGAGCAGCACTGCACTTTATATACTGAACAGGTGACCTCACAATTGCATGTGTTCACATTTTTACAGCATGATCATTCATACAGTCAAGTCTTCTTTTGTCAAATCATTATGTCACAGCACCTTACCACACCTTTCCTCTTCAATTCAACAACAAGTATTCGTGCATCACAAAAAACACAGGAATTCTTTTTTACATTATTAAGTTTTTAACAAATGTGAATGACCTTGCGTCTTGTGTCATTAAGCCATCATCTTTATTTTTGACGTTGAAACCATAATTGACGTTTTGTTCAGACAATTCAATTTATTTATAACAGCTGACACTTCCAAATAAAATCAGGACCAAATGTTATGAAACAACCCTGGAATAACTTTTCTACAACTGATGAAGATCAAGCCTAAATGCTTTACATTAAGTGTTGTCCACTACATATACTACTAATGATAAATGGTGTCTAAATAGATCAGGGGTTATCAACTACATTTGTCCAAGGACCAGAATTTTATCAGCACACACTGTGAGGACCAGATGCTCTCATAAAGTAACTAAAGTAACATAAACATAACAACAAGTACCTCACATTACCTGTACTGCAACAAGCCACTAGAGAGTGACTGCAATATTTTAGGCTTCATATTTGTTAGGCTAATAATGCATGCAGTGAAATCATATAGTTTTTGTCATAATGTAGCTTCGAGTTTGTTTGTCTAAGAGAGGGACACAAACTCAGAGATCCTACAGAGGTCAAGATAAAACAAAAGAAAGAAGTCCAAAAAGAACTATTAATTTGCTAACAAATGTTGTGTTTTTAATCTCAAAATTAATATATCTGAAAAAAACAGTGATCATTGTAGATTTAATCAGCTTATACTACATAACAGTTTTCATTCCTACTTGAATGCCAGTTGTTGACCATTTCAATATGAAAACTTGATTTCACTCACTAACACAGTATAAACAGTGTGGTGTGAAATCTGTTTGATTTTATGTGTAAGTTGAAAGAAAATCATCAGATGTTCCTTGATGCAAGAACTAACAGTCATGACTGTGAGGTAACTGTCTGAATAAAATATAAAACATGTTAATCACTCTTTATTTTCTTGCCCCACACCTGCTTCATTCTTTCCTGTAGATCTGGTTTGTTGAGAAACTGACGGCTTTGTGATCAATGATGTAAAACCTGCTGCAGGTGTGGCAGCTGCCTTACCCAATCAAGATCAATACTTGAACCGTGGAGTAACTTTACTTTTACTCAGCTACTTTACTGAAATGTCTTTTAGCTCAAACATTGATTTTCTGGTTTATGCTTCTATGCTTTGTACATTTTGCTCTTACACGCTTCAAACAGCCAAGAAATCATCTAAACCTCATGATCTACCATCTCAAATGTTTTCAAAAACCATCATGAAGCACAACTGACGCTGTAACTCTGTCACAGTGTTGTGCTACTCTCTGAATTTACCACACCTGCTGTTGTTAAACAGATGTCATTGCCACGCTCTCTTTGTAACATAATAATAGCACGCCTATTCAAATCAAACATACAGCATGTTATTTATCAAGTATGATCATTTGTCACATACACCTTCTTTTGTTATCTATTATGGTCTAACACAGAAATAACGCAGGTTGTTTCTGAATCACTTAATTAAGGGTTTGGCCATTACATTAATTTTTCAGCTAATGCCCTGGTATGTCACCTCCACCACAGCCGAGTTATCTTTTAATATATGCTTCTCTTTACTATTTATTTACTCCTTTCTGTTTCCATGTCTTAGATGAAACATCTGAAACACTACTGTGTGACAAACATGAACTATAAAAGGAAGACTTTGACTGAAACTGCAGGGGAAAAAACACAATGTCCAGCTTGAAATGGACATTTTCAACGAATGCCTGTGCAACTGTCCAACTGTGCATGGAATAAAATAAAATATAAACAGGGGAGCAAGAATAAGTAGCAGATAAGAGAAGTATATGCATCCTCACTTAGATCTTCCTGTTCTCCAGATGGCTCAGCATTCTGTGAAGGGTGATGATGATGGCATCCTCCGTGAACTGATTTGGTATGTACACAAACTGATTGTGGTCGAGAGAGGGAGATAGGCAGCCTCTGATGTACTGAGAACTTTTCGCCTTCTAGTGGGTCCTGTGCTCTCCTCAGCGCCATAGAGCCCTGTTGGCTAAACCAAACCAGTTCTTATGCCTTCAACTGACTGGTTTGCTAATTAGTCAGTGATAGTCTGTGGAGGCATATCCATGGAGGGACCTCTACAAGCTAGGCAACGGCAGCCTGACTGCTATTAGGTATGATCAAGAAATCCTTGGGCCCATTGTCAGACCCTGCTCTGTTGCTGTACATCCTGGCTCCTCCTGGTGCCCGTCAATGCCCAGCCTCAGCATTATTATTAGCCTCATGCAGCATCTCAGTGATGCCGTGGACCAAGCATGTCCTAACATTACAAGCATGCGTACATGCACATGGGCGCTGTACAAACTAGAGATGGCACGATACCACTTTTTTACATCAGATACTGATATCATAAATTTGGATATCTGCCGATATAGATATAAATCTGATATAATGTATTTTATAATCAATAAAATGTTATTTTTCTCAAATATCTTGCTGCATGTTGTATAAGTTCATACTCAAGTTTAATAAAACAAAACAAAATTAAAGCTATTCTACTATACCTGTATGCAAAAAATATATGGGGGTCGTACAAACTACTGATACTGATACTGATACTAATACTGCCTTGAAATGTCTGCAAAATGAACTAGCCTACAGCACAATTTTTTCACTTTGATTTTAAATGTGTCTTTTATTTGAGAGATATACAGGAAATAAATCCCATTGAGATGGGGCATTTTCAAATTGTGTCATGCTCCTGAGTCTGAGGACTCGGTGTATTGTGTTTCTTTATATTATTCTTTGTTCTCGGTTATTCTGTTTTGTCTTTTGTTTAGGTTTGCTATGTGTTAGTGTTTTTGTTTCATGCCTGCCTGTGTTCTCTCTGTCTGTCCATGGTGTTATTGTGTCTGCTCATGAGTCTGCCTGTCAAGTTCAGTGTCCTGTCTGGTTCTCTGTGTCTGTTAGTTTCCTGTTTTATTCTGAAAGTTCATGTCTCATGTCAGTGTGTTCAGTTTTACCTCTCCCCTGTCTCGTTAGCCTAATTGCTCCCAGCTGTGTCTCCCTCCTGTGGCCCATTCCCTGATTACTCCCCGTGTATTTAAGCCCTGTGTTTTCCTGTGCTCTCTGTTGTGTCGTCTGTTTAACTCCATGTCCGTTTGCATAATTCTGTGTAACCCGGTGTTCAGGCTGCGTCTCTCCGCCAGCTTTCTTTGTGCATTTTGTTCCTCCTCCCCTGCGTGTTTGGTTTAAGTTGAGTTCTTTAGTTTTCCCCAGTTTAGGTTTGTTTTCTCCCCGCTCTGCTCCTCCTGTTTTTGTCACCTTATCACCTCTGTAAATAAACATTCACTCGCACCCCAGCCAGTGCCTGCATTTTGGATCCTTTTCTCAATTCACCACACGACTGCTGCGCAGCCGTGACAGTACGACGCGACCACAAGATGGATCCAGCGGCCTTGACCGGGGAGAGCGACCTCACACGCGCCCTACCCCTGGTGGACTGGGTAACCCACACCTCCAACGCACGAGCGAAGGTTGTGAGGATAAATGCCATTGAGGCTATTCTGGATGGAAATCCCTATCTCCACCAGGTCAGGGGATTTACGGATTTAATCTCTGAGCTGCATAAAGCCCGGGAGGCGGTGCAAGCTCGGGAAGTGGCGGGTTCTGCCCAGCAACAGTGGACTATGACCGTCCCGAAGCAGCCGTCTCAGCTTCACCCACCGGAGGTTTCACGGCCCGACCCGCCGGAGGTTTTGCCCTGCCCGTCGGAGCCGTCAGCGGTGGGAAAGCAACGATCACGCCGCTGGCGCTTCACCCCACAGCCGGATTCAGGGACTTCTGTGCGACCAGCTGTGGTGAGTTCAAAGGACACTGGTGCCTCTGAGACTGTGTTTTCTGGGGCTGTTCGTGGGGGGAGTAAAGACAGTACACGGAGCTTACCCACCTTCATGGTAACTGACCTCTCACAAGTTGGCATTTTTAAAACATCCATAACAGTAACTGACCGTGTTTCATCCACTCCACCACCAACTCCAGTTTCACTTCAACCAGTACATAAGCCTTTAGCCAGCTCATTAGCCCAGCCTGCATCTATTCCATTAGCCCGGTCACCTGCCCCCTCCATACTGGAGGCTGTGTCTGCGCCACCCATCTTGAATCCCGTTCCTGGCGCCCATTTTAAGCGGAGAGACAAACACATTAAAACCACTCTAGTTTCTCAGAAACTGGCTAATTTAGAGACTGGTACTCGCCCCAGGGCCTCCCCAGAGGCTGAGTTTCTGCCTTCAGCCGACTCTGGACCCCTGGAGGCCAGGACGCCAGCTAAGAACTGCACCGTGCCAGCGCTGCCGGGGCAAAGCAAGTGCCCTGCGCAGTTTCAGTTACCGGTGACTTTGCCAGAGGTCCCCGCACCTGCTGGTTCTGTTCTGTCCCTGCCAGAGGTCCCCGCACCTGCTGGTTCTGTCCTGTGTGTGCCAGGGGCTCCAGTGCCCACTGGTTCTGAGACTGTTTTCGCTGGGGGGCCCGAGGAGCCCGTCCAGCTTCCGGCCTCGTCAGCTGGAGGGCCCGAGGAGCCCATCCAGCCCCAAGCCTCGTCAGCTGGAGTTTCAGGAGAACCTAGCCAGCTTCCTGCCTCGTCAGCTGGAGGGCCCGAGGAGCCCGTCCAGCTTCCTGCCTCGTCAGCTGGACGGCCCGAGGAGCCCGTCCAGCCCCAAGACTCATCATCCTCGCCAGCTGCAGCCTCATCATCCTCGCCAGCTGCAGCCTCCGAGTCTTCATCCTCGCCCGGTCCAGCTTCGGCTTCACCCACGCCGTCGCCTGGTCCAGCTTCAGCATCCTCGGCGTCGCCTGGTCCAGCTTCAGCTTCCGTCTCGTCTGGTGCTGCGAATGGCCACGCAGCCTTCAGGTCCCCAACTGCCGCCTCAACATCGTCAGTCATCGGCCAGGCCGCATGTTGGGCATCTTCACCACCGTGGCCGGCCTCCGGACTTGCTTTGTCGCCGCCGCTGTCATGCGCCCGGTCAGCCCCCAGAACTGCTTTCACGCCACTGTTGCTGTTCGCACGGTCGGCCCCCAGAACTACTTTCACGCCACTGCCTACTGCGTGACCGGCCTCCAGACCTGCCCCACTGCCGCTGCCTTTCACACGGTCGGCCCCCGGAACTGAACAGTTTTGGCCGCCGGTGCTGTCAGCCTCCGGGTCAGTCCCCTGAACTTGTCCGTCTGGGCCTTTTTGGACTATGTCCGTTTGCATAATTCTGTGTAACCCGGTGTTCAGGCTGCGTCTCTCCGCCAGCTTTCTTTGTGCATTTTGTTCCTCCTCCCGTGCGTGTTTGGTTTAAGTTGAGTTCTTTAGTTTTCCCCAGTTTAGGTTTGTTTTCTCCCCGCTCTGCTCCTCCTGTTTTTGTCACCTTATCACCTCTGTAAATAAACATTCACTCGCACACCAGCCAGTGCCTGCATTTTGGATCCTTTTCTCAATTCACCACACGACTGCTGCGCAGCCGTGACAAATTGTTTCTTTAACGTTTTTGTGCAGTGCATATATACAAATACTAGTGTTATGTCTAAGGAATTTACAAAAATGTACATTTTTAATTTCTTTTTTCTATTAAAATGTATTTAATTTGAGTAATATAGCAACACTTCAATGGAAGCGCTTATATTTTTCAGAAACACTGGCAGAGTCACACTGTATTTTTGCTCTGTAAAATCTGCCACCATCAGGGTGCAGTGTTGCTGTCAGTGAGCCTGTACTAGAAAGAGATAGTTTACACTATTCTCTGGCTCATAATGTTGACCTGGACTTTTTTGACTTTTGTTTGATATCTTTATTAGAATGCTTTTGGGAGAAATTAATTTGGTTAAAGAAGTTATTTATAAAGTCACATTTGGAACACTAGATATGACACAACAACTTAGTCATTACGTTACAGTCAAATGAAGACAAACTGAGTCTAAGGTTTGTCTGTGAATGGGTGTGACGAGTGGGATATCCACACACCATTAAGTGGTGACTCTTCTCTGGAACTTAGATTCCAAAAATTCAGAATTACATTACATTAATAACATTTTAGCACATTAACAGAAAACAAAGGAGAAATGTCAAATGTCAGTGCCTAGTAGTCGGAAGATCCGCATCATTTTTTGGGTAAAAACAAGTGTTTGATGGGTCCAAATGCGCCTGTATCTCCCTAAGTGAAAAAACAAAACAAAATAAATTTTAGCTTTTCTTCAAGGTAGCTTGCATTTATCAAATACAATGTAAACACATCACATTACTTTACACATACAAATATAATATTTGTACTTATTGTTAGTAATATTAGAGACAGTGTTGCTAAGCAAAAGCGATGGCTGTGATCATCATGTACACGAAGAAGTTATCATAAATGTCAAGGGTCAATCTCTGGTCCTTCCAATTTGCAAGTCTGTTGAATGGCCTTCGTTTCTACTTTATTTAAATGACATGCACTATTTGTATTCTTGTTTTTCATCAGCTAGATTTGTAATGTATTATGTCTATTTATATAGGATATATTTATATAGGAAAGTGTACTGCTGCCTGGAAAGTAATATGCTATTTAAATAAAGATTTGTTTGCTGTCTTCCATCTCTTTGGTCATTCCTCTACACTGTATCTACAGCAGACGAACCAACCTGTGCACTGCCGGGATTGACTACAAAAAAGCCTCGGACTCTCTGCCCCTTCATCAGGAATTGGATGGGAATGTGGAGAATTACACTAGAGGCCAACTTCAAGCACAAGTCCCCATAAGTGTGAAATCTACCAAGGATATGCTTTGTTCTCACTGCTGTGTAGAACTGAACCCTCTCAGCCATTAACATTAAAAAAAACTGGCTGTGGATGCGGACTACAGAATGGAGGAATTGTGAGCCACCTCCTCTAAATAAATGTTATAAAGCTGTCAATAGTGAATGAGATACCAGTTCATTGATCTAGCCATCTGAGCTGAATTCATCATATATCTATATATATATATCTATATATATCTATATATATATCTATATATATATATATCTATATCTATCTATATCTATATCTATATCTATATCTATATCTATCTATCTATCTATCTATCTATATATATATATATATATATATATATACATATATATATGTATATCTATATATATATCTATATATATATATATATCTATATGTATATCTATAGATATCTATAGATATCTAGATATCTATATATATATCTGAGTTCAATTCCAACATCAGGCTGGGGTCTTTCTGTGTGGAGTTTGCATGTTCTCCCCGTGTTTGCGTGGGTTCTCTCCGGGTACTCCGGCTTCCTCCCACCGTCCAAAGACATGCAGCTTGTGGGGATAGGTTAATTGGATAATCCAAATTGCCACTAGGTGTGAATGTGCGAGTGAATGTGAGTGTGAATGGTTGTCTGTCCCTATGTGTTAGCCCTGCGACAGACTGGCGACCTGTCCAGGGTGTACCCCGCCTTTCGCCCTATGACAGCTGGGATAGGCTCCAGCGCCCCCCGCGACCCTGAAAAGGATAAGCGGAAGCGAATGGATGGATATATATATATATATATATTTTAGACACTGGTGGAGAATGACCGAGCTAAGATCCTGTGGGACTTCCAGATACAGACGGACAAAATGGTGGTGGCTAACCAACCGGACATAGTGGTGGTAGACAAACAGAAGAAGACGGCCGTAGTGATCGATGTAGCGGTTCCGAATGACAGCAATATCAGGAAGAAGGAACACGAGAAGCTGGAGAAATACCAAGGGCTCAGAGAAGAGCTCGAGAGGATGTGGAGGGTGAAGGTAATGGTGGTCCCCGTGGTAATCGGAGCACTAGGTGCGGTGACTCCCAAGTTAGGCGAGTGGCTCCAGCAGATCCCGGGAATAACATCGGAGATCTCTGTCCAGAAGAGCGCAGTCCTGGGAACAGCTAAGATACTGCGCAGGACCCTCAAGCTCCCAGGCCTCTGGTAGAGGACCCGAGCTTGAAGGATAAACCGCCCGCAGGGGCGTGCTGGGTGTTTTTTTTTTTTTTTTGTTGGGATTCAGAGATTCTTTTATTGCTACCATATAATCTGCCTTATGAAGAATGTATTAATAACATGTTTCACAGTATCATTTATCAGTAATATTTCCTGCAGGATTTATAAAATTGCATTGAATATGTCTGTCATCACATTGACCTTTCTATTTTTACAGGTTGAGTTCATTCTATACAGAATGCATGAATGTGCTTGGTTAGAGTTGATGTTCCATTCTAGAAGGTTTTAAGCTTCACTGGTGAGAGTGTCCAGATGATACATGCTGAGGGGAGATGAGAACATAGCAGGTTAATTGCATGCACGCTTACGATACACATATTAATCTAGTAGCTGGTCTGAGCGAAGGCCTAAGCGTCTTCTGCTTCAGTTTGAGACTGGCTGCAAAGTACTCTACTTAGTGATTAATGACGAGGGTCCATTATTAGCTCTCAGAGATGCTGAGACCTGAAGTTATTACCCTAAAAGGCAAGTAATGTAGAAAAGAGAAGTGATATGTCGGTGTATGGTTATTAGAAGTGTACGTGATGTACCCTTGTCTGCACGGGTTGAACTTTTGCCCGTCTGTCACCATGTATTTTTGAACTGTATTGACGTAGGTGTGATATTTTATCCTATAAAACCAGAACCCAATGTATTCTTGTCAGAGCAAAACAATCCGTATGCTGACGGTTGGTTGTTCTCCTGTGATAATAAAACTGATCGTTTGATTGCACTTTTCCGGAGCCTCCGTCGTTTGTTGTCTGGTCTAAAGTTGATCGATCTCGCAGCATTTGGTGGAGGATGCGGGCAACTGAAGATCAGTAGAACGAGGTTCAGGTGTTTGTTGTCGGCGGAGGTTGAGGCCGGATTTAGTGGTCAGACGGGCAGACGTCTCGGGTGATTTCTTGACTACTGTGGGCCCACATAAAAAGGTGAGCACAAACCTCTTAAACTGAAATTGTGCTGTATTGGATTATAATTCTAAAAATGTAGTCAAGAAGTTACTCATTGATCTCTGTTTTGAGTTTTGCCTGAGTAAAAGTGAAAGTATTAAGTAGTGTTGCATTCAAGGTCGACTCGTAAGAAACAGTACTGAGCTAAAAGTAACTCGAGATGTTGTTTTAAGGAAATAAGAGAATAAGAGAAGAAATAGAGAAGAGAGACTGATTTGTGTGTAAGGAATAAAGGGATTAAGAAGTGTCTAAAGTCACGGAACCGAAGGATTCCACCCCCGGGAAAGACGTTTCCTGGGTATTAAACTAGGGGTGGGGCCCCGCTGAGACTTTGTGGCCTCAGATATAGCCCTGGTGATCGCAGAGGATCATCTTGAGAGACACTCAATAAATACATGTTTTAAGAGTAAATACCGGACAGAAGCTCAGAGGAATTGTGATATGTGTTGAGAATAAATACCGGACAAGAAGGTCCGAGGTGTTGATATGTGATTGAAGAGAAACTCAGGCCAAGCCGTGAGCTTGAGGTTTTGTAGTGAAGTGAGCTGATTATTAAAAGTGAGAAGTCTGATAATAAAATACTGGGAGCTATTACCTGTGCATTTTTGGGCCCGCCGTGGTCCGTGAAAAGCTGTGTTTTTGTTGTTATTCTTGTTGGCGTCTGAAAGACGAGCGGCAGTGTGCATATCCGGCTTGAACTGAACTGAGGTTGTGGCGTAGGAAACTGTCTGAAATAATTTAAAGTGCCAGGCGCCTGCAGGCTGGCTGTGTGAGGCTTTTTAAAAGTCTCTTTTTCCTTTCTTTTCTCTCTGGCGAAAAAGTGCGTAGTTAACATCTGGGTGCGGCCACTTCCCCTTTTTAAGTTCAACGGAACAGGCACGTTGATCAACCAGAAACGCAGTAATAAATGAAGGAGCGAGTGCACGGTGAATGGAAGAAAGGTTCCCCTATCAGACGTTTGATTCTAGGACATTAACTGGTTTTACCTTGACTATTTTGCTGACACCTGTCACTCATGGGGAGCCTGTGGAGGTGTTGGTTTGTTGTGAAACATCAGATAGAGAGTTTGATTTTGTTAGAGCAGAGATTTTAACCGAACCAGAGTTTCGGGTTGATTGTGTAGAACTGTGTGAAGGCTTAGCCGCAGTTCTGGCCCAGCGTGGTCATTTAGAAGAGTGAGAATTTCCACAGTAAATGTTGGTGTGCCATAATATTTTGTTTCAGTGAAAACCGAGAGAATTTAGGGGAAACTATTATATGCTTGTACTCCCTGCAGACATAACTGAGGACCAGCTTCTTGAGTTTGTTGGTCATTGTTTAAGAAGGTTTAAAGAGCTGGCTGAACTTGCTGAGAGAGAATTTGTTTCTGAATGAGAGATTTGAGTGTCTTTAGGTGTGATCTAGGTGTTAAGACTGGCTGGGTTGTGCAGTTGAAACCACTTGTTTTATCAAAAGTGTACCAGCAGATATTGTTTCAGCTAAGAGCTACTGGGTGCGGCCTACTTCCCCTTTTTACTTCCCCTTTGAACAGGAGAAGAAACACGCACTGTAGGCCTCTTTAAGATTAAAAGAATAACGTTGCTTGTCTCTTGGTGATTTAAAAGCAGGCCTTGCTGAACGGTGTGAGTTTGACTTTAACAGAAAGAGAAGAGAATTGTTTCTAACTTTGTGCAGGTCTAAGGTATCTGAAATATACAACTGCGCAGTTTTTGGGTTGGCCCGCACTTCCTCTTTTTACTGAGGATCGGTCTACAAGTTGCATGAAGTATAAAAGCTCTGTGCTTGGTTTTAGAGCAAGAGTTGCAGCTGGTGTGGTGTGTTTATTTTGTAGCGCTGATAATTGTGGCTGTTTTGAGAATTTGTGAAGCAAATGCTGTTCTGACCCAGTGCTGGTTATATCAAGCAGGGTACGAAAAGAGGAAGTGACTGCTCGGGCTGCCACAGCGCTTCTGACGGAAGGAGGAAGTGACTGTTGGGTGGCTGCAGGGCATCTGATAAAGAAATAGGGAAGTCGCCTCAAGAAACTTGCAAGGAGGAGTCATATAGCAGCCATTTTGGGGAAATCTCAGAGGAACCAAAATGAAGAGCTCAACTATGACATCTAGTGAACCAGGGCTATATAAGCCACTAAATGATCAACTGGAGCAGCTGAGCAAAGCCATCCACATGTCTTGTTCAAGAACAACTAAAGCAGCAGATAAAGAATTCAAAGCTGTAAGGAAATATGTGGAGAAATTATGTGCTGCCCAACAAAAACTTTGCAGGACAGACACCCTCTATACTTGATCTTCAAAGAGGAAGTCCGACAGAAAACACCTGGTGCCGTCAGGATGTTTAAGTGACACAGAAGTTCAGAAAATCGAGTCAGAAATGGTTTTGTGGCTCTTGGTAAACTGATTTTGAGGGAAAATCAGTGTTTATTGTGCTGAAGTAACAGATCCGGCGTGGTCTGAGGAAGAAATAAATCGGTGAATGGTTCATATACCTACATGAATTTTGGTGGATCCACTGAGGTCCAGAAGAATAATCAATGTGGACTGTGTTGGTTTGGATGTTGATAAATGATCCAGGAAGGATTGCCCTGGGTCTGTGTCGGTGTGTTGTTCAGTAACAACATGCGCAGTTCAAGTTGGGCGCTCTTCCTTACTCTTTTAGTTTCAAAACACGAAGGGTGTTTGTTTCACTTTAAGGTTGGATTAAGAATTACTGTGTGAGGAACGGTTTCACTTTTGACTAGGGAGATAATAGGCTTACTTTTGGGTCTATGAGAATTGAATTACACTGAGAAGGGGATCTTCTGAATGCGCAGGCTGTTTGCTACTGTGAGACAGTGGAGAGAACTTACGAAGTTACCTTCTTTCACCAAGTAAGAGTGGAAGATCTCGTAACATTCTGGTGGAGATGCCGGGGTAAAAAGAGTGAGCTCGGACGAGGAAGTCCGAGAAAAGGACACCTTGAGTTGAGCAAGGTGTTTAACTGACTCAGGATTTCAGAGAATCGAGTCAGCTGTGATCTTGAGTTCTGATGGTAAATTGATTTTAAAGGAAAATCAATGTTTACTATGATGAAGTAATTCTGAAGATATTACTAGATGTGCTGTGATACAAGTGAAGATTAAGTTGTGTACATGAGGATACACAATTGTGTTGATATTGCTGGATCGGCTGCGGTCCATTTGATAAGTGAATGCTGACAAGAAACTGTTTTAAATCCTCACTGGCGGCAATGAGATACATGTGCTGAAGATTACTGGACCCGGCGAGGTCCATTTGATGAAGTTCTTGGGCAGATAAATGACAAACAGTTCTTCAAGTGTGTGGAGAATTTAAAAAAGAAAAAACTGAACTTGCAGGTTCTCTGTACTGTGTGGACTTATATCAGAGTTACAAGTCCAAAGGTTATGCCCTGGAGGCCAAGAGTTGTGTATAGAGAAGAACATGACTTAGAAAAGGACATTTAAGGTCACAATTTGCCTAAGATGGGGAGAATTGTCCCATATGTGTTTATTTCTCTTCTCTTTTAAGAGGACAGACGCAGTTACTGAGTGTTGTCTACTTCCTCTTTCTGATTCTTGAAAGCATTTTTGATAAAATACTCTTAGGAAAGCGTATTTTGAGTGCTTCTAAGTGTGTGAATGCTGTGAGTACTCGATTTGAATGATTCTGTGTGATTTGTGCAAAATAATAAATAACTAATAATAACTCATAGGCGAGTGTGTGAACAGAGGAAGTCTGAGAGAGAAGTGTGTGCGTAGGCAAACTGCAGAGTGTGTGCGTGGAATAAGGGTGTATTGTTTTTACATCAAGATTTAGTAGAACTAAAGTAGAACGTCACAAACAAACAGATAAAAAAGTAAAATAAAGAGAGAAAATAACTGACAATTACATTAATGAATAGAGAACACACATATACAAAGTGCCATATGTGAAATTATTTTAGGAAAGAATCAGAAGTGAGATAGTTTAATATAAGATGCAATGAAGGAAGCAGCTTACACTCCTTTAATTTCCAGAGCCAGTGTGTCCCCTCCCCTCACAGCACCCCTGCCCACTTGGCCCCCGTATCAGGCGAGTATGGAAGGCTGGATAGCCCATGACGGGTAAGATCCCACCTCAAAACCCTGGGACAACCTAAGGCAGGCACAGTCACGATTACTTGGCCTCAGTCCCTGTGAGCTCAGATTCACTGGTGAGATGAAGTGAAGAAGACGGGACTTCAAGGGTAAAGCCGCTGGGCTGAGGCGGAGGGGGAAATGTCATTAATAATGACCAGTGATGAGCCAAAGAGAGAAAACACTCCCTCTCTTTCTGGTTGAATTGTTCACAGCGCCATGTCTCCATAAACCTGACAAGTGGGCCCTAACGTCTGGCTGAGGACAAGGAATGCTGTTATTTAAGGCGGGAAATCGAAATTTGGGTTAGCAAATTTGGGAAGGAGAAAACTGACTGTTTAAAGGGAAAATTGTGAAGGAGTCTGAAACACTGCAAAGCAACACATGCAAAATCACACACACACAAACAGAAAATGCATTAACCTTACAAAGATAAGACAAGCTCATGATGATTAATGCATAGACATTGATTAAACCTGGCTTAGAACACAAACATACGCGATGAAGATCAGCTTGCTATTTGTATGAGTGATAGAATGGGGTGAATGTTTAATAGAATACACTTGTGTTTGAAGCTGAGGAATAACTCAAAAGAAGTTATATGACAAAGGGAGTGAGTTATGGAAAAAAGAAATAGTGATTAAAGTAGTTTTAAAAGAGTGACTTAGGAGTGCTCTCGTACTGAGTGATCAAAACCAGTGATCACGGTTGAAAGAAATAAAATAATTTAATAAGGTGGTAATGTTTGAACATGTATTTCTCTTGTCACGGCAACTTCTTGAGAAGATGACTCAGTATGCAAAGTAGTTGAATGACTCGGGACAGGAAAAGAAAAAGAGAAACTTGGGTTTCCTGTCTGACTGTGTGAGTGAAGCTTGCACTGGAGGAGACACTGTGACTGTGCGGCGTTTAACAAGACTTTCTGTGTATTGAGCAGGTGAAATTATGTCAGTTGACTTCAGAGTGTCAGGACCCTGAAGAACTTGTGGCAAAATGTTCTGTGTTTAAGATTTTTGAGGTTGTTGTTGTAGTGATGGATTGATTCGGTCAGTTTGCTTTGGATGTTCTTGTTATTTTAATAGAGGGAGTTTGATTAACCATGGACATGTCTGAGAGGGGCCCATTATTTTTGTAACAGTGCACTTAGAGAAAACCTGTCAGGTGATTTTGTTTTGTGCTTTGATGAGCTAATAATCAGCTCTCTTTTTTCTCATTTTTGTTCTAAGCAGGCCTGCAACAGTGAATAACAGCGCTGAAAATTCTCGGGAGAGCAAATATAAGGTGGGCTTTCCAGATTTCAACTGGCTGAGGAGAAGCCTACCTGTGATCAGGTCTAAGTCCCTGTCTAAAAGGATTGTAGCGATTCAATCCAGTCAAAAGCATAAAAAACTAGCTTCCTAAACAAAACAAAAAAACAAAACAGAATAAAACAAATGAATGAGCTCATGTTGCTGAGAGTGGAGAATCTGATTATTTGCGCGGGGGTCTCCACTGTTAGCAATACCTGGTGTGAATATGTATGAATGGATGTGTGCAAATGGACGGTGACTGGATGGACGAGGTGAACGAAGGTTGGACCAACTGGACACTGAGGCAGTAATTCTTATGACTGGACTAAGGTTAAGCACATGACTGATGACTGTTCTGTTTTAAGTTTTCTTTCTTATAACACAGATTGGATCATAAGTGAGGAAAACTCAGTATGAAATGTGAAGTTCGGGTTAACACACAGGTTTTGTTTACCTGAGAGGAGGATTGCTGAGGTGTGAAATGATATGACTAACCCTTTTCTTTAATTTTCTAAGCTCAGGTGAAGCATTTTGAGTTTCTGACACATCTTAATGTGTCACAAAAGGGGGGATTTAAGGTTTAATTTGAAATGGGTTTTAGGATCATTTTATGACTTTTGGGGTGTTTGATGATTTAGATATGGTAAAACTGAGGCAGAAATTGTTATTTTCATGTTTAAGTTGAAGGATTAAAATGAACTGAATCCTGTTTAGAAGATAAACTCTTTACACACATAAAGAGCATTGAGATTAAGTAAAGTTAATATAAAGGATAGAGCCCAGAACATGGTATCTTGAACCAACTTTGAATGATTAAGGGAACATTAGATGAACACAGTAGATTAGTGAGGTGTAGCAGGGAGAGGCTTTCTGCTTTCTATCCTTTACAGGAGAACATTCCAGTACCACAGCGACCACAGGGGTGGCGAGGATCTCCAGTTTCACAAAACAGGTCACATCTGGAGTACACGCTGTGGACAGGGCGACCCCGGAGGCAAAGGTGGTGTGGCTGAAGGTGCTCAAGGTGGAAGGAACCACGCTGGACGGGTCCTTACGAGGTCATTTCCAGAACGACTACAGCAGTTCAACTGGAAGAGAAAGGCGACACCTGGTACCACTGGTCGCAGTGTGCACCCGCACACGAGAGCTTGGTAGAGGAAAACTCGTCTTCAAAGAACACAGGTGTCAACAAACAGAGGCAGAATAAACCCTCTCACCTGTGCAACGGGCCGACCAGTAGTCCACCTGGAAGGCCAAAGAAAGAAGAAGAGCATCGCAGAAGGTCGCCGCGCCACCAAAAGGAGCGGTAACAAATTGAAAGAACTAGAAGGAGTGAAGGTGTAGGAAGTAGATTTAGGGCAGCTCACAGCCCGGCGTAAACGCAAGGTGCTGTCTCACAACTTGATTTATTTGTTTGATTTTTTGATGACAAAATAATTAGGAAACATTGAAGCATACAACCTGTTGAGGGGAGAGATAGGGTTCGGCAATTGAAAGGTATTGTTTTGTTGAGCAAAATCTCTTTTGTTATATTTTAGCTTTTAACATGGAACACGCCTCTCTGGAGCTTTTCTCCTTAGGGTACCCAAGGAAAAAACCCTTATCCATAGAGACTATGCCAGCTTCCAAACAGACAAAAACAAACTAAAAGCTAGAAATAAACAACTTAAACATAAACAATCACGAAGAACAAACACAGAATCCACATCTGAACCAAAGATTAAAACAGTGAAATGTGGATTATTAAATATTAGGTCTCTCTATGTTGCAGGGCGCATTTTGTGAATCGGTCGGACGCGGATGCCAGTCCAGCACAGCATTTCCTGAGACAATAGTTGCTAAAACGGGATCGGTGAAAAGACTAAAGCGCGAGGTGTCAGGTAAAGGTGATGAGTGTCTCAGCACATACAATGGCATAGAATTAAATTATGTTAAAGGGTCCACCAGCTCATTCACGTTTGATTTGTGTGACGTCATTAAGTGTGCAGGAGCTAGTAGCAGCTGGAGAGCATATGATGTGTGGGTCTGTAATCACCCTATGATATGCTCCAGTCATGCTTATTGGAGCCCCTCCTGGGGCAAACACATCCATACATACACAGCAGGTCAGTGGTGCTCCTGGGAAAATGAGGTAGGTTGGACAGGAGTAGGATGGCAGCCAAATATGCCGGAAGGCCTGCAAGGAATAGTAATTCAAAGGGTTTATTCTGTTTTTTCATAACCCTGTCACCATCTTCTTGGGTCCATGGAACATACTGCCTAAAGCCGAGAGCCCGGGAGGCGTATTTTATCTGGTAATCGGGGTGGACGTGTCAGGAACAGATTCGTTTGGGGGTAATTAGGGTACACTTAGTTTACCCCAAAGCCTGAGTCGCACTTAAAAACTCAACCACCACTCTAACTGATAAACTAATAATCTCGGCACCAAACACGATCGGGCAAGCAGAGAATGCCAATTCATTTATGCCAAAACAAGATAACTATATATGTTTCAGGTTTTCTACAGATAATGTAAAGTACCAGGTGGGAGAAATCGACCCTACTTGGTGTGCTGTCACACCCACGGGAAGAACCACGAATAATGTGAGTGACCTGAGCACATTAATTGGAACATGGGCAAGAAGTGGGTTGTATTATTATTGTGGGCAAAGCACCCTTTTGGTTCGTGTCCCAAGGGGAAGCGTAGGGACATGTGCGATGGTGCCACTGGGAGCTCTACTCATACTGATTGGAAATCAGGTAAAGACTATTCAGCAACACAACACACGTACCTTAGCAGCCAGACATAAGAGACACATTTTGGCAAAAAGAGGGACCCAGGGTATACATGCATATGACCCCCGGCTAAACTCTCCGACTAGGATAGACTCCATAGGAGTGCCCAGGGGAGTTTCAAACGTGTATAAGCTGGCAGACCCAGTAGCTTCGGGGTTTGAAAGTATATTCCTTTGGATAACGCCTAATAAGAATGATGACCGCATTAACTACGTTCATTACAACTTACCAGGGACGCCATGGAAGGGTTTGCAGAATAATCCGACTTCGCTGATGGGAGTGCAGAATCGAATGGCCCTTGACATGTTGTTGGCGGAGGAAAGGGGGCGTCTGTGCTATGTTCGGAGACATGTTCTGCAATACACACACACACACACACACACACACACACACACACACACAAAAGTATTTAGTCAGCCACCGATTGTGCAAGTTCCCCCACCTAAAATGATGACAGAGGTCAGTAATTTGCACCAGAGGTACACTTCAACTGTGAGAGACAGAATGTGGAAAAAAAATCCATGAATCCACATGGTAGGATTTGTAAAGAATTTATTCGTAAATCAGGGTGGAAAATAAGTATTTGGTCAATAACAAAAATACAACTCAATACTTTGTAACATAACCTTTGTTGGCAATAACAGAGGTCAAACGTTTACTATAGGTCTTTACCAGGTTTGCACACACAGTAGCTGGTATTTTGGCCCATTCCTCCATGCAGATCTTCTCGAGAGCAGTGATGTTTTGGGGCTGTCGCCGAGCAACACGGACTTTCAACTCCCGCCACAGATTTTCTATGGGGTTGAGGTCTGGAGACTGGCTAGGCCACTCCAGGACTTTCAAATGCTTCTTACGGAGCCACTCCTTTGTTGCCCGGGCGGTGTGTTTTGGATCATTGTCATGTTGGAAGACCCAGCCTCGTTTCATCTTCAAAGTTCTCACTGATGGAAGGAGGTTTTGGCTCAAAATCTCACGATACATGGCCCCATTCATTCTGTCCTTAACACGGATCAGTCGTCCTGTCCCCTTGGCAGAAAAACAGCCCCATAGCATGATGTTTCCACCCCCCATGCTTCACAGTAGGTATGGTGTTCTTGGGATGCAACTCAGTATTCTTCTTCCTCCAAACACGACGAGTTGAGTTTATACCAAAAAGTTCTACTTTGGTTTCATCTGACCACATGACATTCTCCCAATCCTCTGCTGTATCATCCATGTGCTCTCTGGCAAACTTCAGACGGGCCTGGACATGCACTGGCTTCAGCAGCGGAACACGTCTGGCACTGCGGGATTTGATTCCCTGCCGTTGTAGTGTGTTACTGCTCCTCCCCTTTGTGAGTGTGGACGCTTCATCTCTTTGCTCTTGAATACTTTGCTTCTTATATTGATTTTTATGCTGATTTTTTCCCTTTTTTCCGTGTGAGCTTACCTGCGATAACTTCTGGACACTTGTAGATCATTAGGACTAGAGTGTTCTTAACAGAAACAGCAACATTTTATGGTTACCTTGTCCTCAGCGCTCCGTGTGTCTGTGGCCTAGACACAGCTGAAGCCTGATTACAGCGTCTGGGCACCGAGCAGCCTCAATAGCCTGGAAAGGTGCTAACCGCTAGGCTAACTAGCAACAAGATGCCTTCCCTCTCCACAGATGACTACCACAGCCTCCTGCAGAAGATTGCAGTACTGGAGACAAAAATTCATCGCTTAGAAGTAAACGTGGAGGTAAATGGACTGTGTGGAAATGAAACAACCTTGCCTTTGATTCAAAACAATGGCGATGAGCAAGCTAGTACACAGCTAAGGAGCACAGATAACATGACCAAGAAAGTAGACTCTGTGCATTATTATAAATCCTCAAGTGATAATCCCCCCTTAGACTGTCTTGGTGCAAAACCAAGACATAATCATGTCTCGTGGAAGGGGGAGGACGTATCACAGGCAGGGCACAGCGAGCTGAAATCTCTGAAACCGACTGGCCTTCACTTCCTACGAGACAGAGAAGCTCTTCTACCCCTGTATACGGGAGGAAACAGGACTAGACAACCGTGAATAGGAAGGTTAACAACAAACCTCCAAAACAACTGAATGTGAAACTGCAGAACAGATTTGCTCCACTATCAAAGGACCCTGGATCTATATCGGACAACCATCCATCTAAAAGCAACGAAATAAGGTCTGAAAATCTGTTGAAAAGTGAAAGGCCACAGGGAAAGCTAAAGGCTAGGCCTGAAACTCTGATTGTGGGTGACTCTGCCGTAAAGGATGTACAAAGGATGTGCGGTAAGAACACTAAAGTCCTCTGCTTTCCTAACGATATGGTCAACAACCTGAAGGAGAGAATTCTTCAAATTGCAGATGAATATCCAACTGTGACAAACATTGTTCTGCATACAGGGTCAAACGATGTGCCCAAACAACAGTCGGAGGTTCTGAAACGGGACTTTACTGGATTATTAAATACTGTAAACTCTCTGAATGCAGCTGTATTCATCAGTGGACCTGTACCGCCGGTCAGAGGAGGAGACGAGAGATTCAGCAGGTTGTTTACACTGAATAATGGCTTATATCAGCATGTGCTGACCACTCAGTGCACTTTATCGACAACTTTAATATTTTTGGGAACACAGGCATCTGTTCAAAGCAAATGGATTTAATTTTAACAAGTCAGGGGGTGAAACTGTTCACCTCCAACTTGTTTTATTCCATACGTCATCCATCCGTGCTTGGTGCCAAGGCTGAGATAAACGAGGAGTTATCTCATAAAGAGGAACAAACAGTACTCCAAGAACAGACAAAGCCAGCAGAAACCTTGAGGAGGAGCTCCATTTGCCCCCACCTGGGAAGAGCCTCAGAAAGGAGAGACACCCATGGTATCTGAGGAAGAGCCTCAGAAAGGAGAGACATCTAAGGCAAGAAGAGGGGTCCCTATTTGCCTCCAACTCTCTCAACAACACCAACGACCAGGACAAGGGACCACGACCTTCCCCAGTCCCCCAAACCCCTGACAGGCCATCACCCTCCTCCCCTCCCTTTCTCCCTCCTCCCCACACCTGAAATTCACTGAGGAGATGATGGAGCGGGTCAATGCTGGGCTCAGATCTACCCCCCGTCCCAATCCCTTTTGTCCCCCATAAACCCCCCACCAGAGCGGCCAAAGGTTCGCCATCGAGCCCCACCCTCAAGCAGAGCAATCGAAGTCACATTGCCCAGCCTCGCCCCCTTAGTTCCTCTTCAGGCCCTGTCTCCGCAGTCTGATGCGTGATGTGTGAAGGGTCCGGGCTGTGAGGATTATGGCAGTGATGACTTTTCCCAGGAGAAGCTGGGACCCTGTTTACTAGAAGGTTTTAAAATTTCTGTACTTTTAGGTGACAGGAGACATGTGGCCTGGTCAAAACACAGAGAGCTGCACTCTAAAAAGATCTTTTAACATAGTAAACATACCTTGTGTGCCACAGACTGCTCCCAAACACGAGGGGACAAGTAATACCTCTAAAACACTTAAGTTGGCTTTATTAAACATTAGATCTCTAGCTGGGAAAACATTTTTAATTAATGATTTAATCACTGAGCACAGCCTTGATTTATGTTTTTAACTGAAACTTGGTTGGACCAAAGTAACAGTGGAGCTTTTCTCATCGAGACGACCCCCTCCTAACTACAGTTTTATCAGTGAGGTCAGGGCGAGCAGGAGAGGAGGAGGGGTTGCTGTCTTATTTAATGAATCATTTCAATGTAAGCAGCTATCTCCTGGAAGTTTTCAGTCTTTTGATATGGGCTTTACAGCTGAAGGCCCCATCCAAAGTTGTGTTTCTTAATGTTTACAGGCCTCCCAAATACTGCACAGACTTTTTTAATGACCTCAGTGAACTGCTGTCTGTGATCTATGTTGATTTGACGTGTGTAATTATTGCTGGGGATTTTAACATCCATGTGGACAACCCTCAGGACAAAGGGACTAAAGACCTGAGTAACACTCTGGGCAACTTTGGGCGGACTCAGCATGTAACAGAGGCCACACATAATAGAGGACACACTCTTGACCTACTGATCTCCAAGAGGCTGAGCATTTCAAACGTTACTGTGTCTGATGTGGGCTGTCTGATCCTTACTGTGTTTTCTTTGAAAGTAAAATCTCAGCCCACACAAATATATCAACAACAGTGACTCACAAAACGGTGTATACTGAACACAGTAGTGCAATTTTTAACCAGGTCTTCCCATTAACACCTGACCTGCCCAGAGGGTCAGTCAATGAGCTCGTCAATAGCTTCAATGCTAACATTGTTAAATGTAATGGACACTTATTGCTCCCATAAGGTGAAGGTTATCTCTGGAAGGAAAAGTCTCCATGGAGAAACTCCACACTGGTGAAAAATGAAACAAAGAGAGTGTATGGAAAGCTGAGCCGAGATGGTAGAAAAACAACCTCCAAGTTCATTATGGCCTATTATAAAGAGAAACTTCACAATTATAATTTACAACTGAGGAATGCAAGGAGGTCCTACTTCTCTGACATCATCACTAAAAACAGCCATAATGCCCGGGTCTTATTTTCTACAGTTGACAGGCTAACAAACCCTCCTGTGTCAGTGGCAGCTGAACTTCATTCGACCATGGCCTGCAATGACTTTGCCAAATTCTTCACTGAAAAAATCCAAAAAATTAGACAAGCAATTGGTACATCAACAGCAGATCCAGGATATGTACTGTGTCCACCAAAAAACTGTTTAAACACCATGAAACAGTTTCAACCTATTAACAGCAAAGACCTGGAGGACATCTTAGGTCAACTGAACTCCTCCTCCTGCTGTTTAGATGTCCTGCCAACAAGTTTTTTCAAAAAGGTCTCAAAGACTTTAGAGTCAGACCTGTTACAGATCGTCAACTTTTCTTTATTATCAGGGTGTTTCCAGAATCACTAAAAACTGCTGTAATCAAACCTATACTGAAAAAGGACAATCTTGACAAGACACAAATGAACAACTACAGGCCGATCTCAAATCTCCCATTTTTAAGTAAGATCATTGAAAAAGCAGTTTCTCAACAGCTCAATTACTTCTTAAAACAGAATAATTGCTACGATGCCTTCCAGTCAGGTTTTAGACAGAACCACAGCACTGAAACCGCTCTGACCAAAGTGTTTAATGACATATGTCTGAATACAGACAGTGGAAAAATGTCAGTCCTAGTTTAATGGATCTCAGTGCAGCATTTGATACAGTTGACCACAACATATTACTCAAACGACTGGAGAACTGGACAGGTCTTTCAGGAACTGTACTAAACTGGTTCAAAACATAGAAAACAGGAAATACTTGTATCAATAGGTAACTTCACATCTGAGCAGACAAGTATCACATGTGGAGTTCCCCAAGGTTCCATCTTGGGACCCCTTCTGTTTAACATCTACATGCTCCCACTGGCACAGATTATAAACAACAACAAAATAAACTATCACAGCTAGCAGATGACACACAAAGATATATCACAATGTCACCAGGAGACCGAGGCCCTGTACAGGCTCTTGGTAAATGCATTGAGGAAATCAATGACTGGTTGTGCCACAATTTTCTCCAGCTAAACAAAAACAAAACTGAGGTAATAGTCTTTGGCGCCAAAGAAAAACGATTACAGGTCACCAGAGAACTTCAATCTATACATCTAAAAACCACAAACCAGGCGAGAAATTTGGGTGTAGTGATGGATGCAGACCTAAACTTAGAAAAACACATTAAGACAATAACAAAGTCAGCTTACTATCACCTCAAGAATATATCAAGGATAAAAGATCTGATGTCTCAACAGGACCTGGAAAAACTAGTCCATGCATTCATCTTTAGTAGGCTTGATTACTGTAACAGCATCTTTACAGGTCTACCTAAAAAATCAGTCAGACAACTACAGCTCATTCAGAACTCTGCTGCTCGAGTCCTCACTAAGACCAAAAAAGTGGACCACATCAGTCCAGCTCTGAGGTCCTTACACTGGCTGCCTGTCCGTCAGAGGATAGACTTTAAAGTTCTGATGCTGGCCTATAAAGCTCTGAATGGTTTAGGACCAAAATACATCAATGACCTCCTGACCCAGTATGAACCATCCAGATCCCTCAGGTCATCTGGATCCGGTCTTTTATCAGTTCCCAGAGTCAGAACCAGACACAGAAGCTGCATTCAGCTTTTATGCTCCTTATATCTGGAACAAACTCCCAGAAAGCCTCAGATCAGCTGAAACACTCAGTTTATTTAAATCCAGGTTGAAGACTCACCTGTTCTCAGCTGCATTTGAATAAAGCACCAAATCCACACTTTAAGCTTAAATTTCAAAACTTACATTTAACTACTGATTTTATCTACTGTTCTGATTTTATCTGTTTTGATTTTATATACGTTTGTTTGTTTGTTTGTTGTTTGAATCAATTTTAAATCATGCTTTTTATTTGTTCTTGTTTCTAATGTCTCTGTAAAGCACTTTGAATCACCTTGTTGTTGAATTGTGCTGTACAAATAAACTTGCCTTGCCTTGCCTTACTGATGGTGACCTTTGTTACTTTGGTCCCAGCTCTCTGTAGGTCATTCACCAGGTCCCCCCGTGTGGTTCTGGGATCTTTGCTCACCGTTCTCATGATCATTTTGACCCCACGGGATGAGATCTTGCGTGGAGCCCCAGATCAAGGGAGATTATCAGTGGTCTTGTATGTCTTCCATTTTCTGATGATTGCTCCCACAGTTGATTTTTTCACACCAAGCTGCTTGCCTATTGTAGATTCACTCTTCCCAGTCTGGTGCAGGTCTACAATACTTTTCCTGGTGTCCTTCGAAAGCTCTTTGGTCTTGGCCATGGCGGAGTTTGGAGTCTGACTGTTTGAGGCTGTGGACAGGTGTCTTTTATACAGATGATGAGTTCAAACAGGTGCCATTCATACAGGTAACGAGTGGGGGACAGAAAAGCTTCTTACAGAAGACGTTACAGGTCTGTGAGAGCCAGAGATTTTCCTTGTTTGAGGTGACCAAATACTTATTTTCCACCCTAATTTACGAATAAATTCTTTACAAATCCTACCATGTGAATTCATGGATTTTTTTTTCACATTCTGTCTCTCACAGTTGAAGTGTACCTCTGGTGCAAATTACTGACCTCTGTCATCATTTTAGGTGGGGGAACTTGCACAATCGGTGGCTGACTAAATACTTTTTGCCCCACTGTATAATATATTTATTTTTTACCATAAGTGTGTGAATGTTTGTGCCATTACTTTAACATGCTATGCAGGGGTCTGTCCTTCCATGATAGTTCCTACCTCTTATGCCTCTTCTTTCTCTGGTTTCTGGCGCCTGAGATAATCACTAAGCAAAGTATCAGTTGTGGTCACCTCCCTGATTATTTATGGATTTCTTTGTTTCATTGTCGGTAATGGTTCTGACATTCACTCTTACTATCCTTGGGCACCTTCCATCTGCTTAACCTACGCTACAGCCTTAGGATACTGAACTTGGGATGAATCCCTCCATGCATGGTGAGGTGGTTCCTTGTTAGTGGCTTCTATCTCCTCCTTGCAGGGCCGGCCCGTGGCATAGGCCGTATAGGCAAATGCTAAGGGCGCCGTCCATCAGGGGGCGCCAACTGGCGTGGCGCCCCCTGATGGACGTTGGTACAAGTTGGTACTGTTATTTCTAAATACAAAAAATAATCCCACGTTAATTAAAATGTAAAGTAAAGCTTATTTAATAGAAATATTATTTGTTACAACATTACGCCCCCCCCCCCTCCCCGCACGGTGCGCCCCCTCCCTTCCCGTATCATGGTTCCTTTTGGGCGTCACCACATCAAAAAATCAACACAAGGTGTCAAAACGGCCAAAACTGTCAGGTGCCCAGGGAAGAAAAAAGAGAAAAGAAGAGGAGGAGAAATTTCGTTTTTTGGGTGTAATAGTAGATGAAAATTTGACGTGGAAATCTCATATTGAGTATATTAGAAAGAAGATGGTCAAAAGCATTTATATTTTGGGAAATTTAAGAGATTTATTAGATCATAAAACAATGCGCATTTTATATTTTTCATTGTTTTTCTCATATTGTAGTTACTGTGTTGAAGTTTGGGGGAATACATATGAGAATACTATAAAACCTCTAAACTTATTACAGAAGAAAGTGATACGAATGATTCATAACGTTAAATATAGAGAACATACAAATAAATTATTTATAAAATCAAAATTATTAAAAGTAGGAGATTTAGTGAAATTACGGACACTATTAATTATGTTTAAGGCTAAAAATAATATTTTGCCCTTTAAGTTACAAAGAGTATTTTTAATGTGTTCAGGGGGAGAGAGATAGCAGAAGGAAATTTTATTTTAAGCATCAGCTAGCTAGGACTGCACAAAGATTAATGAGTCCAACGGTTAGGGGTATACGACTGTGGAACTCTCTTCATTATAATTTAAAGAATTGTATAAGTTTACATTGTTTTAAAAAGTGTTACATGCTTAAAACGATAACTCAATATGAAGAATGTGAATGAAATTGGAGTTCATTGAAAATGGATCCATTATAATTTTTTGTTTTATTTATTTAATTTTATTTTTCTCCTTGTTACTATGTGGAGTGGTATATTTGTTGTCTGGTTTGGGTTAGGACCGGAGAGAAATGTTAATAGAGTTTGTTCCCTGATTTTTGGTGCCCACTTGTAATAAGTTGGAATGTAGATAGGGGCGGGGTTTAATAGAATTTTCTTCTTCCTGCTCCTTTTCACACATGGTTGTAGTGCTTTATTGATAGAAAGTGTGGTTGGTTTGTTTGATCTGTTGTACCAAGGTGAAAAAAATAAATAA